>NC_081413.1:17742284-18047596 GCF_030272615.1 Cryptomeria japonica | reverse complement strand
GCGATGAGAAGACTTAGGATAAATAAACAATTTATTAACCCTAGAGGAAGAAATGACACACAAGGTTAAATGATTAAATCATAAAACCCTAGAAGACGAATTAGCAATGCGAGAATGACAATTAGGTCTTGATTGAAGATAATTGATATTGATCATGATTTTGAATTGATAAATGACCAATGTGATAAATGATTTAATTGAGAAAATGCGCCAATTGACGAGGAACAATGACAAATTGATCCAAATTGACATATTTGAGACAGACAACGATCGATGACAAATCGATCGCAAAATGACAAGATTGACAAGAGGACAAGAATCGATGACAAAATAGATTGCAAAACGACAATATTGGAAATGACCACGATCGATGACAAATCGATCGCAAAATGACAAGATCGAACATGACAACGATCGATGACAAATCGATCGTTAAAACGACAAGATTGAAAATGATAAGGATTGATGATAAATCGATCGCCAGATGACAAGATTGATAAGAGGACAAAACCCTAATTAGGATTGACGATATCCAAAATGATGACAAATGAGCACGCACATTGATGCGATAGGATAAGATCGACCAAAATCATGATTGAAGATTGTTGTCGACAAGACCAAATTTGAGAGCGAGATGAATGAAGAATGTAGAAGAATGACTCGATGCTTGCAAATGATAAAGACCAAGTGCGAATCATAGGAGAAATGTTAATGCGATGCAAAAACCTAGAATGAGGCAATGCGCAAATGTTAAAGTATGACTCCGCAAGCGTTGACCATTTTTAGGTGTCTACATTTTGCCCCTCTTTGAGACAATGCAATTTTAAGCATTGTTTCAAAGAACAATAATGAAAATGCCCCAGACAATAATAATGACATATGCATGCCCCCTCGAGGAATTGGCCGGAAACATGCAGAAAAGAGGCCAATTGATCGATAAAAATGATAGGATCGAACGGACTGACAATCAGAGACCAAATGCACAAAGGACAAGCAATCAAAGATGCAAAAGATCACAACCAACTTAAGATGGAGAGGGTGCACGTCCATCTATGCATTGACAAAGATCTATAAATGAGACCAAGAGAGGGAAAATTGCTCATTTGCACTAGCTCAAGAGGAGAATTCGTTGCTTTGGAAAAGGACACTTGTAGAGAGATGGTGAACATTCCAATAACAGATCACCTTGGAGAATGTGTATGCACATTCAGATGACCGGACGATGCAGGAGCAGCAGTATGTATCTCAAAAACCCATGTGTTCAATTTCATGAATTTAACTTGCTTGCGGGACATTGCGGGGCCCACAAAGGATGCAGAAAAGGAGTCCTGCGCTTGTGTAGGGTGAATCCTATGCTTGTGTAGGGTCTTCTGCACTTGTGTAGGGAGACACAGGAGCAAGTTACATAACACAGGTGTAGGTTCCTTGACACAAGCGCAATTGTGCATTGGAAACTCAATTTTGGTTCAAAACTGCATGCAAATGATCCGAAAAGGGGGGATAAGGGTAGGATAGGTCAGATTAGATGAAAAACACCCTGATTTGGGCATGAAAATGAGGAAATGCAACCCGTAGGAGCAAACCCTAAAACTGACAAAATATGCCCCAATTGTGATGCAGAGTCGACAATATCCGTTGATCACACGAGAGAACCGACTTGACTGCTTCATGCTACGACATAGACTCAAGAGCACGGACAGAGATACATTAGCAAGACTTGGGATATACTATGTCACATTCATGCCCGAGATTAGGGAAAACACAGGACTGCTTACCGCATTGGCAGAGCGATGGCATTCGGAGACCTCCTCGTTCCATCTGGCGACTGGAGAGGCGATTGTGACACTGGAGGATGTATGGCGTATCCTCCACATTCCGATTCATGGAGAGATGATAGAGTATGACCCAGTGACAAGGAGAGATGCATTGTGCAGACTATTTGAGTGTGACGTAGATGATCTAGATATCGTCGAGAGGGAGATCGGCTGGGAGACCATGGCATCAGAGTATGATCGGCGATATGTGGTGATAGTCGTGGTTATAGCATGCCTACTAGCAGGAGACAGACGAGGACATGGATTCCCTATTGGATGGGGAAGAGTGCTAGAGCGGATGGTGACAGAGGGGACGGTGTATGCATGGGGACCATGTGTACTGGCTATGCTATATTTTCAGCTGCATCAGATAGCATATTAGGGAGTTTAGACTTTGAGCTGTGGAGTCACATTGTTACAGGTATGGGCATTTGAGCACATAGCCATATGTCGACCGATTACAGATAGACAGGTAGTACCACATCGACCGTATGTGTATTGCTATGGTGGAGCACTAAGACAGGGTCCATTTGGATACATATTATATTGGTGACACGAGATAGATAGATTGAGAGAGTTCATATGGAGGCCATATCGTGATTGTCCAGGATGGTCAGATGATAGTGATGAGCTACCGTATTGTAGAGAAGAGAGGTACCTGATTGGGCGACCAGTGAATTGCCAGAGAGTGATTGAGTTGTACCTGCCAGAGAGAGTCAGACAACAATTTGGAGAGAGGCAGGATGTACCTAGGAGGACTACACACTTTGCCCGATCTCACAGAGAGACAACTCAGTGGGGGAGTATGATTCAGCCACACATAGCATATGCTGACTTCTCATAGCTACAGCAGAGATAGTGGGATTGGAGATCATATGTGGAGGACGTCAGGATGACAGATGAGTATGAGAGATGGTTTGCACAACTACGGCCAGTGCCATTGATAGATCCGGATATTCCAGTACCGAGGTGACAGGAGGACTTCCCACTCATAGGAGAGGAGGAGGGAGATGATGAGGATGAGGAGGATGAGGGTGGGGATGAGGATGATGGGGATGATGAGGATGGAGATGAGGATGATTGGGATGATGAGGATGGAGATGAGGATGAGGATAACGAGCAGGAGGCATTGTAGGATATACCCATAGAGCCAGAGATAGCTAGGAAAGAGGAGATGGAGATGTGCAGGGCTATCATAGCGAGTCAGCAGGATCACATTGCGACATTAGAGAGACAGCAGGATCAATTCAGAGTGGAGATAGCCAGACTCACAGCGGCTCGAGATTCAGCAATTGCTCAGGCACAGCGAGAGGAACAGAGAGTCACTGAGTATATTGGGTCAATTTGGGATGCCAGTGCATGCGAGATGGCATAGATGCTGGTAGAGACCGGAGAGGAGATACGCCATTGGAGGACACTATATGAGGGTGTCGTTCCACCAGAGCAGAGAGCAGCTTCATATCGGGCACGATTGAGGACAAAGAGCAGGGCACGCTCTCGGAGGTCATTGAGCAGCATGGGAGTGAGTGGACCTATGAGACCACCACAGCCAGGACCAGGAGGGACATCATCCGCAAGACATTGCAAGGATGAGGAGGAAAGAGGGAGCACCCAGTGATAGAGGCACATGCTCCTTATGACAGACAGTGGACATTATGTAGTTTGACATTTTGTAGTCAACCTGCGGGCCATACTTAGGATAGATAGTCCAATTTTGTACTCCGATATTATTGTGACATATGATATGATATGCATCGATATGATGGGATGCAATGTGTTATGACTGATAGCTATATTTTTCATGTATGAATGGAGTATGCACTGTTTATGTATTATTGTGGAACATGTATGGATGCATTTTTTTATGTGTTTTTGATGCATTTATAATATGAAATGGATAAAATGCATGATGTAATGCAAATGTACTAACCAAATGGATGCAAGATGCAGCATATGTGTGCGGGGAAATCGGAGCACTAGACTGAACTGACTATCCAAACTGATGGAAGAAATGTTAGTAAGAAGAAAATGAGACAAGAGGACAGTTAGAGACGAAGAAAAACTTGCTTTCAATACTGCACTTTGTAGGTGAGAACCTTTATTTTAATGTAGCAAAATGGATGCGTAGCATCATGGCATTGAAGGCCAGAGCTGAAATGCAACCCTTTTTGCAAAAGACAGACACAATGCAGACAAACAACAATCACAACAAAAAAGAAAGGAACCATGAACCATCCTGGTCACTCTAAATCACTCAGTGACATCATCGAGCAACATAGGAACATGATTGAAGATAAATCAATAAAAAGATAAGATGCACAAATTCCAACAAGTCAAACAAACATCTTGATCTTCATTGTCAAAAGTTGAAAGTGTTGATAGGACGATCATGTTGTCTGGTTTCAGGGAATGCGATACCCCGTCTAAGACAGGACACAGTCTGGTTTCGAGTATACCACACCCTGTATAAGACCCATGATAGTAGAGACAAGGACAAATGATTTTGAGGTTGATTGATATGACAATTTTGATCAGTTTGAATGCTTGGTTTGATTGAAAAGTTCATGCGTGATTTCATTAAAGCACAATGTGTGATTGTGTGTCATTGGATGGATGCTCAGTGATTTGTCTTATGCACAGAGGGGTTATTTACTGCAAAATGCTTGTTTTTGGATTTGGTTTTTTTTGTTGGATTTTAATGTTTTGAAATGTTTTTGTTCATTTTTTCAGGACTTTTTATGACTTTTTTTAGGGATTATTTCAGGACATTTTTCAATTTTTTAGGGATTTTTTCAGGACATTTTTCAATTTTTTTTATGATATTTTCAGGACATTTTTAAATTTTTTTTTATGATTTTTTCAGGACATTTTTCAATTTTTTTTTTTTATGATTTTTTAAGGACATTTTTGGATGCAAAAGTTCTAGTGATTGATCATGACAAGGGAAACGCACCCAATGCGCATCAGAAAGACATTCATAGACCGGGACCAAAACATATGTACAAGAAACCGGAGTATGCAAGACAATGATGTTGACCAATAACAGGCCTGGAATAGGACATTGGGTCAAGACGAAGATAGACATGATAAACCGGCCAAGAGAAAGCATAGCTAGAGGTCATGACAGATGACGGAGCAATAATCTCATTACTCATGGTGCCTGATTGCCAGGTTTTCACCATGGTACTTGCCCAAAGCGCTTGTTTGCCAGGTTTTCACTAGAGGGCGAATCATTTTTCTTTGCTCTTTTTTGTATTTTGCTTTTTTTCACCTTTTTTTTTTTTTTTGTATTTTTTCAGGATCATTTTTGGAGAAGTGCTGATAGAAAATTATGCCCAGTACTTACGAAGATGCATGCTGTTTATAGGATCAGACAGAGGTTCACCTTCTGGAGTGGCAAGCTGATATGCCCCCGAGCCATAGGCTGCAGTCACTATGAAAGGCCCAACCCAATTAGGTTCAAACTTACCTTTGATGATGTCAGTAGACTGTGCATTCTTAGGGTTTGCCGTGAAAACTAGATCTCCCACTTCGAAGTGTCGCCCTTTGACCTTCTTATTATAAGAGCGACGGAGACGGTTTTGATATGCTTGCAAATGTGTCAGAGTTGTCTGACGTTTCTCATCTAACATCTCAAGCTGATGCAACCGAGAGACTCTGTGTATCTCATCATCAATCAGATGTTGCAAGGAAACCGGCAAGGAAGGAATCTCCACCTCCAAAGGTAAAATAGCTTCCGCACCATACACCAAGGAATAAGGTGTTGCGCCAGTAGGTGTGCAGATAGAAGTGCGATAGGCCCATAGTGCTGGATTCAACTGTACATGCCAATCTCGACCAACGTCATTGACAACCTTCTTCAGGATCTTGATAATGGTTTTATTTGATGTTTCGGCTTGACCATTCCCCTGTGGATAGTATGGACTAGAGAAATGGTGTTGGATATAAAACTTTTCACAGAGTTCCTTGACATCTTTATTCTTGAAGGGACGACCATTATCTGTGACTATGGCAAGAGGAACCCCATATCGGCATATGATATAATTCAGCAAGAATTTTGAAATTTGGACACCAGTGATATAGGTCATGGGGATAGCCTCGATCCATTTTGTAAAATACTCTGTGGCTGTAATGATGAACTTGTGTCCATTTGCAGATGTCGGGTGAATCTTGCCAATAAGATCCAATCCCCATTGAGAAAAGGGCCATGGAGATATGACAGAATGAAGCTCTTGAGTTGGTGCATGAATGTAATTTCCATGAATCTGGCACTTGTAGCACTTCTTAACAAAATCATGAACATCTTTTTCGAGAGTGGGCCAATAATACCCAGCACGAATCAACTTTTTGGCTAAGCTTAGACCATTGAAATGGCCCCCACATATACCATCGTGAACCTCATGTAAAGCCGTTTGTGCTTCATCAGAATCCAAACACCTGAGGAGGGTATGGTCAAAAGAATGACGGTAAAGGGTGTCAGCGATGATGACATATTTGGCTGTCTGTCGGATGAAGGCTCGGCGTTGGTTAGCAGAAAGGTTAGGCGGTAAGGTTTGGGATTTTAAATATTGATATACATCATTGTACCATGGGGAGTTGGGACCAACAAGAACGCACATCACATCCGCTATCAGAATGTCAAAAGAAGGAACCAGCAATTGTTCAACTAAAAATTCACATTTGTCCATATTGTTTGGCATATTTAACATGGAGGCGATCATAGCCATCGCATCTGCCGACTTGTTTTGCATTCTCGAAACTTGATTGAAATGGATAGTCGTGAATTTTGTCTTGAAGAAATCTACCATGTGCTTATAGGGAATAAGCTTTTCATCTTTTGTTTCATAGTCATCATTCACTTGTCGGATGACTAATTGAGAATCTCCATAGACTTGCAAATGCATGATGTTCTAGTGGATTGCTACTCAGAGTCCTGTAACCAGTGCTTCATACTCTGCAATGTTATTGGTACAGTGCAAAGTTATTCTATAGGACTTTGGAATAGCATCACCTTGAGGGGTGACAAATAAGATGCCTGCTCCGAACCCGAACTTGGTATGGGATCCATCAAAGTATAACTTCCATTCATTAGAGGACGTGAGAGTAAAGACTGATTCATCTGGAAAATTGGTCAATATGGGATGATCATCAGAAATAGGAGCCTCTGCAAGTTGATCTGCTATAACTTGTCCTTTTATGGCCTTTCGCTCCATATACACAATATCAAATTCACTGAGGATCATGACCCACTTTGCTAGGTGACCCGTCAAAGCTGCTCGGCTAAGCAAGTATTTTAAGGGATCAATTTTTGCAACCAACAATGTTTGGTGGCTTAACATATAATGTCAGAGCTTCTGCGTTGCAAATACCACTGCTAAGCATGCCCTTTCAATAGTTGAATAATTTAGCTCATAGCCTACCAGTGTCCGGCTGATATAGTAAATAGCTCGCTCTTTGCCATTCTCATCTTGTTGGGCCAAGAGAACTCCTAATGCTGTTTCAGTTGCAGAAATATACAATAAAAATGGCTTCCCTTCTATAGGAGGCATTAGAATAGGCGGCGACAGCAAATAGTCTTTGAGAGCTTGAAAGGCTGATTGACATTGCTCAGTCCATTTAAAAGTGACACCTTTGTGCAGTAGATGTTGGAATGGATGACATTTGTCGGCCAACTGAGCTATGAAGCGGTGAATCGACTGGAGCTTTACTTGAAGACTTCTTAATTGCCAGAGGTTTGAAGGTGGAGGCATATCCATTATTGCTTTAACCTTGGCAGGGTCGATCTCAATGCCTCTGTGAGAAACAATGTACCCTAGTAATTTGCCAGCTGTGACACCAAAGACACACTTCTTTGGATTGAGCCTGAGTTTGTAAGTCTCCATTCAGTCAAAGATTGGGCCCAGGATGGCTAGATGACTATCTCTGGTGACAGATTTGCATAACAAGTCATCAACATAGTCCTCCATCAAAGTGTGCATGAAATCATGAAAAATTGTCATCATTGCTCTTTGATATGTTGCGCCTGCATTTTTAAGACCAAAAGGCATCACATTCCAATAGTAGGTACCCCAAGCACAAGTGAATGTTGTCTTATGTTGATCTTCAGGAGCAATGTGAATTTGGTTATAGCCGGAGAAACCATCCATCAATGAAAGCATCTCATATCCAGCAGTCATGTCCACTATGATGTCTATGTTTGGCAAGGGAAAATCATCCTTAGGGCATGCTTTATTGAGATCCCTAAAATCTGTGCAGATTCTGATGCCCCCAGTTACTTTGCTAACTAGTACTAAATTTGAAATCCAGTCTGCATAATCAATGGGTCTGATGAAGCCCACATCTAGTAATTTTTTTAGTTCCACCTTGACCAAAAGAGCCACCTGGGGATGCATCTTTCTAAGTTTCTGTTTGACAGGCTTGGCATCAGCTTTCAATGGCAAATGATGAAGCACTAATTCTGGATCGAGGCCAGGCATATCTGCATAGGACCATGCAAAGCTGATCTTCTTCTTAAGAAAGAAATTGACAAAATCTATCTTTTCCCGTTGTGATAGAGAAGCAGCAAAATGAATGACCTTAGGGTTGTCAGGTGTACCCAAATTGATTTCCTCGGTCATTTCCACAAGCAATGTTTATTTGTCTTGACTTGATAGGGGTATGTCCACTCTTCCACCTTTGGGTGCCTCAGAGAGGTTTTCTTACGTAGGTACGTCTTTTGTTTTTACTTTTGTATGATCAGAGAGTGCCTTACGGTTTTCACTCAAAGATCTAGTCTGTTGATTTTTTACTATTTCTTTTCTTTTTTCATTTTGATGACTAGAAGAGAGAGTTGACTCCCCAAAATATGTTGTGGAATCCAAATCGATAGCAAATCCTGCCTTATGATCACCTTGTGGTATGCCTTCCCATAGTCCCAGGAATTCTGCAATTGCTTCGTCATTTTGAAAACAGTCCAATGTGAGTGATTCTTGTTGGTCATGTTGGATAAGCTGGGGATAGATGAGGGGCATGTCATCATCAGTTGTAAGGATAGAAAGGGTTGACATGGTAAAGATGTAAACATGTATGGTGTCACTATCCGAACTGCTTGTTTCTGATTCAAAGCTTGGATCCCAGAATGATTCTATCCAAGCATGAGGACATGTTCTAGGAAGAGGAGTTATTTCATGTTTGTCTTCCATAGGCAAATTATCAGGGTCAATGAAAATATTGTCGAGGGCATAAGAGCTAGAAGAAAAAGAACTCCACTCCCATTCATTGGAATCAGTTTTGGGTCGGGTATCCTCAGGTGTTATTTCATCGTCAGAATCATGCCCTTTTTGACACGTGGGCACTTTGGTAGATGTGGATCCAATTCATAACGGTACAAAACCTAACCCTAAAGTTGGAGGTCGCCTCTTGGGTATAACAGGTTCTAACCTTCCATTGTTTTTTAGGCCTAAGCCACTGCAACCATCATATCCTTTCTTTTGCAGCATAGTAAATCCTTTGTCGTATCGTTCCACTGGCAATCTGATAGGTGGGGTCTCAGTTGGATCTTTGTAAAGCCAATCTATGACATCATCATCTACAGTTTCTTTGTCAAGTTCACCCCATCTGGTAAATGTAGTGGGAGGCTGATATTGAATAATGACCTTAGGCTCCTTTTGCAATAAATGCGGTTTGCCATAGGATTTTGGAGATATTGGTAAATTCCCGATGAGGAATGTTTGATCCATTGAATATTCTCCACACCCTTGGTCCTATATCTTCCATTTTCCCTTGACAGCGTCTAACAATTGATTAGGATCCACATAGCTATGTGATTTGGCCTCTCTATTGACTGGGACTTGCTGCTGAGGGGTATCCTTTAGAGTAGCACAAAACTAAAATGGATTAGGATCTCCTGGAATTGTTATCTCAGTTCCATTGTAAGGATATTTTAAACATTGATGATAGGTGGATGGAACTGCTTTCATTGCATGGATCCATGGACGGCCAAGGATCATATTATAAGGGAGATCAAGGTCCAAGACCTGCAAGAAAGTGTTTTCTGTCACTGGACCGACTCTGATAGGCAATGTAATTATCCCTTTGGATGGGTGCTCAGCATCATCATAGGCTTTTATTGTTATTCTTCTGGAAGCATGAATGTCATTTTCTATATATCCAAGGCCAATGACCACTCTCAAGGTACAAATATTAAGACCCGCTCCACCATCTATCAAGACTCATCGGATTTTGCAATTATGGACAAAGACTTCTAGGTGTAAAGGGTCATTATGAGGGAGCTTATCAGGTGAGATATCATTATCAGAAAATGCGACATTTTGGGAAACAATGAGATGTCCAATCCGGGCTTGAAACTGGTCAACATCAATATCTGTCAGGACAGTGGACTCAATTAAAGCTTTATCCAAGACTGCACGATGCATGGGAGACATTTTCAACAACTCAAGGATTGATATTTGTGCAGGTGTCTTTCCTAGATGATCCAAGAGATTATACTAACTTGCAGGAGTTGGTTTTGGAGGAGCTACAGGAGCTCCTTTTAAGACTATTTTGGATCGACGAGTGGTGACCGTGTAAGAAGGATCTTGTTCCTTTATTCTCAGGGTGGAAACATACTCATTTGATGCACAAAAACAATTAATGACATTGTTATAACCAGTATTTGCATAATTTGTTGTTTGGGAAGAGTTGGAAGAAGACGCTTTACCCTTGTCATGATCAAGCAAAGGAGTTTTGAAAATAGTATGGTCAGTGTTAGAGGTCGCATGGGGTGGATCTACCTCAATTACTCCTTGCTCTAATAAATCTTGAATCATATGTTTCAATTGAAAACATGATGCAGTTTTGTGTCCTTTGGACCAATGATACTCACAGTATGCATTATCATTCCACCAATGCGGTTTTACCACTGGTTCTACCTTGATATCGGGTAGCTTAATAAATTTTGCTTGTATCAATTGTCTCATTACTGATTCAATAGGCTCTCCCAATGGCGTAAATTGTCGAGGAGGCCCATCCCGCGATCGGAAGGGTTTGCGCTGCTGGTTTTGTTGTTGGCCTTGTTGTTGATTATATTGTTGAGTATGCTGTTGTTGAGCATGCTGTTGAGTAACATTTCTCATTGGTGCTTGATTTTGTTCCATAGTTGACATGTTAGGAACACTCAATTTCTTGATTGTGAATGGGGGTTGATTTGCATTCACCACTCTTGCATCAACAACTCCATCATTAGTGACATTCTTGTTCTTATACCAAAATTTGTTTCTGTCCCCTGAATAATTTGTGTTGTCACTATCTTTATTGAGTTTGATAATTCCTTTAGCCATAAGAGCCGTTTCAATGCTCATTCCTTTCTTAATGATTTTCTCTATAGTACTGGGACTTTTCAATTTTAGCTCATACATCATTTATGGGACCAAATTCTAGATAAACAGATTCACTTGTTGTTCTTCAAGTATATCGAGAGAAGAACGACTATACAAGCTTCGCCATCGTTGCAAGAAAGTCACTAATGGTTCACCTTGCTTTTGCTTGGTGTTGCATAAATCTGACATGGTCACGTCACTGTCGATGTTGAACGCGAAATGAGATAAAAAAAATTTAGCCTATTCCAACCAAGTCTTTATATTTCCTGGCAGATGTGAATACCAATCCATAGCTTGTCCCGTGAGACTTCGTGCAAATAATCGCATTAAAGATGTCTCCTCATAGCTTACTTCTGTACATGCCGCGAAAAATGCTCGAATATGATCTTTTGGTTTACCATTCCCTTTATATTTCTCAAAATTAGGTGCCTCAAAATGCTTAGGGAATGGAGGCATGTATACACTCTTGTCAAATGGATTAGGACATAAATCTTGGTCTGTATACAACTTCTTTGTTCCTTTAGTTTCTAATGCGTCAACTTTTCATTGCAACTTCTCAAGTTGTTGCGCAATTGTGTCAGATTTTAGAGGTCCATCATTAATCCCAGTGGGTATACTTTGTCGATACATCATGTTTCCAATCAGTTGTTGATATTCTGAAATTGCCGTTTTTGGTGTCTCCGGCATATAAAGTTCTCGATACATCTCTTGTTGTTGCGGTTGTGCTATGCCTTGATATTGACCTTGTTGTTGTGCTTCTTGTAGCCTAGGTTGATATTGCAATTGAGTATGTTGTTGATATTGCATAGGCACCAATGGCAGTTGTGAAGTAGGATAGCTTGTTTGCCTCGGCACATATTGTGGCACATGTTGGTGTTGAGGCTGACGGATCGGAATTTGTTGACTTTGTGCCAATTGTTGTAGTGGTGTATATCCCATCATTTGTAAAAAACTTTGTTTAGGTGGTTTTCGTTGCTTCTCCTTAAGATGGGGTATAGCACTTGCCTTAACTTGCTGTGTTGTTTGTCCAATCCATTGTAATGGTTACAAGTTTGCATTAACTTGTAATGGTGCCAAAGGCGCTGCAATTTGTTGTCGAATGCGAAATTGTTGTTATTGCACATTGCTTGTTTGCACATTCGATTGTACCTTTTGTGTATTACTCAATTGTTGCAACAAATGTTGTTGGTGCAAACCACTATCCGTAGCTCTTTGTGTCGCCATTATCAAAGGATTTGTCGCAATAGTGTTTGGCAAAGATATTGAACTTAACGGGACATAAGAACTTTGTTGCATCGTGGAATTATTTTGGACATTGGTGATATCAGGCATTCCAGTTGTGAAGCTCTCTTGCATTTTAGATTTTGATCCCATTTTATGCATATAAGGAACTACTTCTTGTTGAGGGATAGTTGTCAATATTGGTGTGGTCTTCATTTGATCTTGTGTTACAGGCGTTGTGTTGAATAATGGATTATTTATTGTCTCAAATGGTGACTTTTGAGGAATAGTCACTGTCAATGCCTTTGAAGCACGTTTGCTCATCAAGGTAGGTTGAGTTGCTTGTTGTGTATTTTCTTCATTTGGATGCGGAGAGAAACTTAACAACTCACCGCCTTGTTGTTCTTGCACATTAATTTGCTCACTTGACGAGGTCACATTACTCATCATGTTAAGATACTTTTGTGGAAACATCTTAAAGACCTTGTTCAAGAACTTATCCATCTTTTTTGTTATCTTTGGATCTTGAAGGAACATGTCAACATCATCAGAAGCATCGGAATCGGATGAAGAATCTGGTTGGACATTTGGATTCGTTTCTTGTTGGATGCCTTGATCTGAACCAAATCCTTGTGAAAGAGTTTGTTCTTCATATAATGTTTGAGTTTGAATGTCATGTTGTAGGTGTGGTTGATTCCAATTGAAAGGTGCACTTCCTCTTGGAGTTGGTGGAACACTCCCATGTCCAAGTTTCATAGGTACAAACACTGGTTCATATAATGGAGCTGGTCCAAGTTGAACCATTCCATATGGTGGTAAAGATGTATTTGATGAACCTTCAATTTGCACTGTTTGACTAGTTTGAAACTGTGAATTTGCTATGTTGTCCATGGGTTGATACGTTGGTTCGCCCATCTTTTTAGATTTTGATCTTGTCTCAACAGGCATGTCACTCATGCAAATGCAATATTTTTGGAATTTTTCAAGGATAATGTATGCTAAAATGCAAACTTGGCTAGATGAAAATGCAATCTATGTTTTTGGCTGTTTTTCAAGATTTTGACAAACTTTTTGGAATGCAGATCTAAAAGAGACCCTTAGGAACTTGAAATGATGTCTAGACCTCAAAGGACAAAAGGACCAAGTGACAAAAGGACAAATAACAAAGTCTCCCCTATATGCTTGGATACTAAGCTAGGTTCGACCAAATGACAATAATGACATAAAAAGAAAAGGTTTGACAAGGTCTAGACTTCTTAACAATGACTTAGGGTTTATCAAAGATTTGAATTACTCAAGTATGACAAAACCTAGTTTTGACACTATATGCAAAGGGACAATTACTATGCAAGTGACTCTAATATGATATGATAATGACCCAAGCTTAATGAAGAGACCTAGGGTATGCAATGTATAACAATGGTATGACTTTAATGCAAGAGAACACATGTAAATGGATGACCCTTATTGAAAGGAGTATGACTTTGGTGAAACCTAACCTTGGTACTTGACAATGAACTTTGCAAAATGCAACCTAGGATGAACCTAAATGTAAGTGACATGAATGTTGAGACAAGATTTTGAACAATGTTTGACAACCATGTTTGAAGGTGCTTTTTCGAATCTTGTTGAACTTTTGTTGGATGAATATCTCTTGTGTTTGATCTTATGTTGGATCAATTTGTTTTGCTCTTGAAATGAGATACAATTCAACTTTTGACAAGTAAATAATACAAGATATTTCAACTTAGACTCAAGACAATCATGCTCATTCATACATTTCTTATGGTAGGCAAGGACATTAGATACTTGAGAGGTAGACTCATTATGGGATTCAAGGAGAATACATAGATGCTTGACCCCACGAGCTCCCCTCCACGGCACTCACTTCTCAGGGCAGCCAAGCATCAATCCCCATGGAAATCTCCCCATGGAAATCTCCCCATGGAAAACTTAGTATTTCTTCCAAGTATCCGAACTTGTCCTTCTCAAGCAACTAGAAGGGTTTTTGGCTTCTAAAAACAAGGTGTTTAGTAAGGATTTTTGTTAAGTGTTACTCCTTGATGTCACGCAAGCGTGATTGAGACATTAAGCCCACCAAGATACCAAAAAAATGTAGTCGCGCAAGCACGATTTAGACCCATGAGGACCTACTTAGATGTTGATATGAGAAAGAGTTCAAGGGTCATCATTTCCCAAGTAACTGCAATTCCCACGTAACCCTTCCTTCAAAGCTTTCGCTCATCAGGTATTTGTTTATAGTGAGTTAGAATGCCAAGGAATTCTAGCTGTACTCACTTTGGGTCATTCCCTTCTCACGATTATCACTTTCTTGCAAAAGCAAATGGTCGGGAAGGCAGGCCCTCTAAAGGAGACACACAATCAAAGACACGAGCATGGTATCAAAGATCTGGATTTCTGATCACCCTAAGAAGGATGAGAGCATACTCTCCTACTCCAATGTCACACTCAACAATCAAAGCAAAAACATGTTCATCCCAACCTATTTAGAAATCACTAGGTGCCTAAAACATTAATGACAAACACCAAGTTTAGTTGTTTCTCCAAGGCAACCTGCAAAACCCAAGTTAGAAGTTTGAGGTGTTTATTCTTTGACTATTGATTCTACATAAAACATGTTAGAAGTTTCATTTGTTGTCTTTTCCATGCATATGCCAAGATGCTACACAGATAATTAGTACCAAAAACCAAAACTTAGAAAATAGAATGCAAAAACAAACAATTTTCAAGTAAAACACTGCATTTTCACCTCTATTTCTGGACTTTACACAGGCGCAGAACCCATGACACAGGCGCAGAACTCATAACACAAGTGTAGAATATCTCTAACACAAGCGCAAAATGCATAACACAGGCGCAGGTTGTCTGACACAGGCGCAAAAGTCCCCAGAAAGCCGTGCACTGCCCTATTTTTGGGTTTTTGGCCTGCAAATCAACTTAAAAGCACTCAAAAACACAGTTAAGGGGTTAGATGGTTAGTGTTCACGTCGGGTTCACCAATTAATGTAGCATAGGAAATCAGAAATCATCACAAACAATATAAAAACTAATCTAGCTCAATCACGAAAGCTAAAATGCAATGATCTATCCTAAACACACTCAATAAAGACATAAAGATAAAACATTCAAAAGTAAATACTATGCAAACCATATGTGGATATGAATGCTTCCTTCATGCGGCTCCATTGTTCTTCTTTCCTCTTCAAATAGTTTGGTTGTGGATCTCACCTACAAGTGCACACACATGATTGAAAGCAAGTAGGTAAGAAAATTGCTCAAAAGTACTTGAAGCGTGATTGATTAGAAATTCAATAATCTGGTTAGGGGATTTGATTGAAGAAATTCATCCAATTTATAGACAAATTGGAGAGATGAACAAATTAGCAAAATTATGACATCTGTATGACAAATTGCTATGTAGTGATTCAAATGGAAATTCAAATCAAGAATAGCAAAATTATGACATGTGTATGACAAATTGCTATGTAAGGATTTATGACAATTTATGACAAATTGCTATGCAAGAATTGATTGATTGTCAATTATGACAAATTATGACAAATTTCTATGTCATTCCCATGAATTTAGGAGAGAAATAGGAGGAAATTGAAATTAGGAATTAGAAAAATTAGAAAAAGAGGAATTAGGAAATTAAGAATTAGGAAAATGATGAAAATTAGGAAATTAGTGAATTAATCAATAATTTTTCATTTATTAATTAATTCATTCACAAAGAGGATTAATTAGCCAATTAAATGAACATTTAATTGCGATGAGAAGACTTAGGATAAATAAACAATTTATTAACCCTAGAGGAAGAAATGACACACAAGGTTAAATGATTAAATCATAAAACCCTAGAAGACGAATTAGCAATGCGAGAATGACAATTAGGTCTTGATTGAAGATAATTGATATCGATCATGATTTTGAATTGATAAATGACCAATGTGATAAATGATTTAATTGAGAAAATGCGCCAATTGACGAGGAACAATGACAAATTGATCCAAATTGACATATTTGAGACAGACAACGATCGATGACAAATCGATCGCAAAATGACAAGATTGACAAGAGGAAAAGAATTGATGACAAAATAGATTGCAAAATGACAATATTGGAAATGACCACGATCGATGACAAATCGATCGCAAAATGACAAGATCGAACATGACAACGATCGATGACAAATCGATCGTTAAAACGACAAGATTGAAAATGATAAGGATTGATGATAAATCGATCGCCAGATGACAAGATTGATAAGAGGACAAAACCCTAATTAGGATTGACGATGTCCAAAATGATGACAAATGAGCACGCACATTGATGCGATAGGATAAGATCGACCAAAATCATGATTGAAGATTGTTGTCGACAAGACCAAATTTGAGAGCGAGATGAATGAAGAATGTAGAAGAATGACTCGATGCTTGCAAATGATAAAGACCAAGTGCGAATCATAGGAGAAATGTTAATGCGACGCAAAAACCTAGAATGAGGCAATGCACAAATGTTAAAGTATGACTCCGCAAGCGTTGACCATTTTTTAGGTGTCTACAATATGTTTGCCATAATATTGTTCACTTGACATGGTGGTTTAGGGATAGTTTCATGATTAGGAGATCTTGTTTATTTCAATTAGGTATTTCCCCGTACCTATCAGCAGATAGTGAACCCTTTTGGTAGCTTGTGTACTCTTTGTATCTTGCCCTAAGATTGTGTGTCTTGGTAATGCAAGTCCCTTATATCTTGCCCTAAGGTTGTGCACCTTATTTTTGCAAGTCCAATCAAGTGCAATGAGATTCCTTGGCCTTGAGCCTAAAGTATTGTAATTAATTATTCATATTGTGAGTGTGGTTCTCACTATGGTTTTTCCCTTCTTGTTTTTTCCACATAAATCTTGTGTTATTGCTTGTATTGTGCTTTATGGTCTCATGTTTCATAATAGTACAAACAAGTTAATTGTGATTTGAAGTCTAAAGGATTATGAATAAGTATATTTAAGGTTTGGATTGATTCAATCCCCCTAGTCTTATGATTTTATCAATATTTGGTATCAGAGCAAGGTTCCTCTTAGTGTTACTTAACAACTCGAGGACAGTCTAGGATGGCATAAGATATATATTTCAAGGCACGAAGATTTGATGAAAAAAAAAATTCTTGGAAGTTGTGGATATAATTTCATTTGAATTCCTTGGAATATGGGTTATTATCAAGTATGGATATACTTCTCAAAATAGTGATCCTACTACTTTGGATGAGATCAAGGACCATGAAAATAATTCCAAGGGAAGAAATATACTTGTTACTAGTTTGAGTGACTCAAAGTTTTTGAAGATAAATGGATGCAAAAGTGCAAAGAAAATTTGGGATAAGCTAAGAAGCATTTATGAAGGACATGAGAAGCCAGTCAAGATGCAAAATCTAAAGTATAGATTTCAAACATTGAGTATGTCTAAAGATGAGAATATTGAAGGCTATCTATACCAAGTAAATGAGATAGTAAGTGCAATTAGGGGTATTGGTGGAAAAATAGAAGAAAGTGAAGTTATGAGAAAACTGATGAGAACACTGCCTAATTGTTATAAACCTAAGAAGTATGACATTGAAGAAAGTCATCATATGGATAAATATACATTAGATCAGCTATATGGATTGTTCTCTTCCTTTGATATTATAGAGCTTAGTGAGTAGCACAATAAGAAGGAAGCAAAATTAAAAGTTACCAAAAGATTGAAAAATGAACCTGAAATAAAAAATGACATGGATGAAGTGGAAGTAAAATTTGTGAGAAGACTGAAGAAAGGATTTGGGAAATACAAAGGTAAGTTACCCTTTAAATATTTTAATTGTGGAAGAATTGGTCATTATGTTGCTAGATGTACTTTCAAGGAGGATAACTATAAGATATCATATGATGGTAAAAAGAGAAATACAATTATATGAGAGATGACAAAAACAAAAGAATAGATGACAGAGATAAGCCTAAAAGGAGTTGTTGTTCAATGGGTACCTAATCCTCAAATGAAAAAGATTGTGATGACTCAAATGATGAATCATTATTTTAGGCCATAGAAGAAAACATCATTGAAAGTAGTACTCTACATGATGAGAATAATAGTGAAAGATCAATGACTATGAAGACTGCACTACATGCAAAAGTGGAACCTAAAGCTTAGGTAATTGATTTTGGATGATCAAATCATATGATAGGTGAAAAAAGGAAGTTCACAAATTTTATAAAATATGATGGTGGATCAGTGAAGGTTTCTAGTGAGGAGGCTGCACCTATTTGTAGTAAAGGAACCATATCCATTGATGGTAAGATAAGACTAGTGATGTTTATTATGTTAAAGGCTTGAGACATAATTCTTTAGTAATAAAATTCACCATAAACACTAGATCAGTGAGCACTTTTCGTGGGAATTTTCCTTTAATCCTCGCAATAATGTATTGTTTCATAAAGTACAATAATCTCCCTAGAATTAAAGGTAATGTATGGTTTAGGTTTGGGTTGTTCAATAAAGCTCACAATATTGTTAGATGTTATGTCAGCAAAATCAGGAGTAGTTGTGAATGGCTTAGATTCTATAATATTAGTTGAATCTAAAGGCAAAGGATTAGTAAAGACTTAAAAAATTTAATTCGGATGTGTCACATATTTGTTTTATTTATTATTCACACCCTCCATGGATATAGTAATGGAATAAATAAGGTCTTGGATCTTATGACTCCATTTGTAGCACTTTTTAGTATCATGGCCGACTTGACCATGGTATTGGCAAAAGGCTTTATGATTGAAAGAAGCTCACAAAGGCTTAGAGGTATTTATAGGTTTAATGGGAGGAAGTTGCAACACATTAACATTAATGAATATAAACATTATACCATGTAAAGATTCAAAAAGAAAAGTTGATTCTCTTCTAAATATTGATTATAAAGGGGCAACACTTGGTATTGTGGCTACCACTAGTGTATTAATGTGATTGGAAGATTTGTTGATCTTGATGAAGCCTTTGTTTTTATTTTTTAGAAATTTTAGAACTATTGTTGAGCACTCTCATTCCTACCAATCAAATCCATTGAAGAAGAGGATTCAAATTGGCTTACTTGAAGCTAATAGTTATGAAGCATTGCACACAATTGTGTGAAAGATGAAAATTTAGAACATAGAATTTTATCTCTAATGTCCTTTTGAAAATTAGTAATGAAAATTCTTTGAACATCACCATCAGGCACAAGATAAGCAATTTGTGAGTGCAAATGTTAATATCTACCAATAAAACCGGCTGTTTTTTTCTTTTATTCCTTACTATAATGAATCAAATCAGTCAAAGTAATTTTAGGACCAATGTTATTTGAAATTGCTGAATGAATGGTTAGTCAATTATTCAAAAGAAGTGATCTAATAAGTAGGCAAAGAGAAATACCATTGTAAGAAAAAAATTTAAAAGTGTGAGCAAATAATTTTTCCATGAGTTTATGATTGTGGGAGAAATCACTACACAAGGTTTTAAATGTTTTCACATGAGTCAAGGCACATTTTCCATTATATATCTCCAATGGGGGAATTTCCATATTCTTAGGATCAACCACACAAACCGCATCGTAGAATAGTGGGCTAGCTACATCATATATGGGGATATTGAACTTAGATTGCATTAAAGATGTCAGTTGTTGTTGTAAGGATGATAGCCTTTGAGATAGGTTATTGATAGTGGTTTCAATAGATGAGTTGGACTTTGTCATGTTGGATTGAGATGGAGGTGTAATATTGTAATAGGTGCGTAGGGGTTGAGAATAAGGAGGTGGAACATTATGATACGTTGGTAAAGGAGATGGTTGGGAAACAAATTGAAGGTTAATGGAAGGAAGTATGTAGAAGTATTGATTAATATGATTTCATGTGCAGGATTAGCATTTTGTGTAGATGTACGCATACCAATGGAATTCTCAAATTGATTTGTAGGATTAGAGTGGCCAAGAGCTTCAGCACAACTTTTTATTGGAATAACAATTGTATCCACAATATGAGAAATGTCACAAAACAATTCCACACCAATTTCATCACTTTTAACAATTCTCCTCAAGCCTTAAATCATTGGGATTCTGATGTACAGGTATGGTTCAAACAACTTGAAAATGTTCCAAGTTACTCACTTGCTCAGCCAAGCAACAAACCCTCCTTTTTAAGAATTCACTCCAACCAAGCCTCACACCTTTAAGAACATAAATTCAACATCCCATCTCACCTATTTCCATCCCCATAACCCCACAATGGGACATTGTGCAAAGTTATCAATATTTGGTTTCAAACCCCACATGCAAAAATGCTCAAAATGGCTCAAATTGCTCACAACCCCTCCAAATGGTTTGATAGGCCTACAAAGGCTCAACCTAGGTTCAATAGGTTCCTAAAAACTCAAATGATTCCCAACAACCCTCTGATTTGGTTGTTCAAGTCCCAAAAGTCACAAAGTGCAAATTGGCTCCTTAGACCTATTAGCCTTCAAAACTCACTTTTTGGCTTCCCACCCAAAAAATCCAAAGGATAGGCCAATATTGTTTTATTTTATTGAGCACCAAGCTGGGGCAGCACTTTCTACCAAAGGACAAGTTTTGGAACCTCTTGCAAGTACCATTACTAATGAACCCTCATCTATGGCTAGAAGGGCTAATTTAAGCACTTAACAAAGGAACTACCCTCAAAACCTGCAATTTATCAGGGGAAGTAATTGGAAAACATTGGGGTGCCCAAATAATTATCAAATACCAAGTTATAGCTTCTGTTTTTCATTAAAACTAAAGTTATGGGGACTGTTCATGAATTCTATTCAATTCCCACAACCAGTCACATAGAGATGCCTAGCCAAATTTAATAAAATCTCACCCAAACTGCATCCTTTTGATCTAAAACCTTTTGTATATTAAAATAAACTCCCAAATCCTCCATTTCACCAAGTTTTATAATTTTCCCATGGTGGATTTGGAAGAAATGGGAAATTGAAGTTGAAGCCCTAGGAAAGGGCACTTTTCCGGGCTGTTTGGATCTGTTACAACTTTTCTCCCTCAATACTCCACCTCCAGACCTCTGGTTAGATTTAAAAGAAATTTATTTCACCCTTCTAACTCCCCATGAAATAATTTTTGAGTTTGGAGGTCGTGAAATTTTGTACCAACCAAAAGAACAACAAATTTTCTGGAAAATACAGTTTTTTTATTGATTTCAAATATCAAGTTTTGCAAATTTCAACTACAAAAACCCCCAAACGAGTTTGTTGAGGCACTTTATAGTTTTCCCAAGATGTTAAAACTGATTTTAGATGGTTATGAACATTGGGAAACTAATTACAAGAACTTTTTGAAAAGTTGCATTACAAATTGACAACTTTGTCAATTTTTGACAATTTTTTACAATTTTTGCATTTTGCCATTCAAACTAATTTTATCATCAACCTATGGACCTAAACACATTTAAATGGATCTAAATAGACCAAAAAAACCTTGACTCCCTAATTCTACTCATCCTAAGTCCCTTTGACCATAGTTGACCATAGGGTTTATAATGCACCCTAGGCCACTGGGCCTTACAAAATGGACAATTAGGACCTTATTACAAAACAAAACATAAACAAAGGATTATTTGATCCTTCCCAACACCTTGATATCAAAAAAATTAAGTTTTCAATCAATAAATTATGAAATTGAGGCTTGTGCCCCTGCACCATACTCTCGGGGTGGGCTGATCTCATTTCCACATGAGATAAGTTGGTCCAATGAAGTGTCATGCTTCAGAATTTTTGCCTCATCCATCCATACTGCCTCTTCAATAGGTTGTCCTACCCATTTTAGAAGGTATTTATTTTATTCTTTATTTCTAGTCTTCTTAATGACCCTTTCATCAATGATCTTTTCAGGCTTCTTTGGTGCATGAGGAGGTATATCAGCAATGTCCTCTTGAATCTCCTCCACATGGAAGTCTGTACCTATAGCAACATGCCCTTTATAGGGTGTTAGATCACATACATTAAAGATAGGAGAAATACCAAGGTTAGAGGGAAGAGATATCTCATAGGCATTCAACCCATCTTTCTTCAAAACCTTGCAAGGACCCACTTTCTTCATGAGTAACTTTGTATGCTTCCCCTTTGGTAATCTTTCTTTCCTCAGGTACACCCACACCATATCACCAATCTGAAATTGTACATCCCTCCTCTTCTTATTAGCAAGTTCCCTATACTTTTGTGAACTCTTTTGGAGGGCTAGCCTTACTTGATCATGCACTTCCTTCATGCTATCAGCAAATTGTTCACCATGAGCACTTGTTTGCCCATCATGTGGAAGGCCTCTCAACTCCAAGATGTCTCTTGGATTCTGCCCATACACAATCTAAAATGGACTCCTTCCTGTACTCCTATTCACAGAATCATTGAATGCAAATTCAGCTTGTGGAAGTACAACATCCCACTTCTCTCCATATTGTTTTGTCAAGCATCTCAATAGGTTTCGAAAGGACCTATTCACAACTTCAGTTTGCCCATCTGTTTGTGGATGGTAGGCTGAACTAAAGTTCAAGTTTGTTCCCAACCTCTTCCATAAGGTTCTCCAAAATTGGCCAATGAATTTCACATCCCTATCAGACACAATTGTTAGAGGAAGTCCATGTATCCTTACAATCTTTGAAAAACAAATTTGCTAGATAGGTTGGATCACTTGTACTCTTAAATGGAAAGAAATGTGCCATCTTGTTGAACCTATCTACAACAACAAAGATGCTATCAAAGCCTTTTTGAATCCTAGGTAGCCCCATTACAAAATCCATACTACAACTTTCCCAAGGCCTTGTAGGTATGGGTAATGGTTGATACAAACCTGCATTGGTGGAAGTGCCTTTGGCTTTCTGAAAAATAGTGCATGTTTCAACAAATTTCCTCACATCACTTTGCATCTTGGGCCAAAAATAATGTCTTCTTACCTGCTCAAGGGTTTTATCCAACCCAAAATGTCCACTCATGCTTCCACAATGCTTTTCTTTCATAATATTCTCCCTCATTGAACACCTAGGAATGCATAGTTGATGTCCTTTGAACAATAAACCATCTTGGATCAAGTAATCAACATATTCAACATGGTATGCTTTAGAAAAATCAGAACAAGCTTTATAAATTTCATGAAAGTCTTCATCACCTTCATACATACCTTTCAAGGAGTTAATCCCCACACTTTGCAACTTCACCTCTTGCATTGTCAAGGATCTTCTACTCAAGGCATCTTCCACCTTGTTTGCAACTCCCTTTTTGTGTTTGATTGTAAAGGTATATGCTTGGATAGATTCTACCCATTTCATATGCTTGTGACTCAACTTCTCTTGGCTATTCAAGAAGCTAAGTGCCTGATTGTCAGTAAAAACAACAAATTCTTTTGGAAGGAGATAATGCCTCCACTTTTTCAAGGCTTGAACTAAGGCATACATTTCCAAATCATATGAGGAATACTTCCTCTTTTCCTCATTGAGTTTCTCACTAAAAAATGCAATGGGCCTTCCCTCTTGGCTCAAAACAGCCCCTATAGCAACATTAGATGCATCACACTCAATTGTAAAACCTTTTGGAAATCTGGAAAAGAAAGTATAGGTTGCTTTGCTACCTTTTGTTTGAGACTTTGAAAATCCTCCTCGGCCTCCTTGGTCCATACAAACTTGCACTTCTACCCCCCTTTGATTGTTTCTAGGATAGGTGCACAAACTTGGCTATAACCTCTTATAAACTTCCTGTAAAAGGAAGCCAAGCCATGGAGGCTTCTAACTTTAGTCATTGACCTTGGAGAAGGCCAATTCAAGATGCTCTCCACCTTCTTAGGATCCATCTTGATGCTCCCACCTGAAACTATGAAACCAAGATACACCAATTCTTCTTGCATGAAAAGACACTTGTCCACATTGATTAGGAGCTTTTCTTCCTGCAATCTCTTAAGGACCAAACTCAAATGCTACATATGTTCATCTCTATTCTTATTGAAAATAAGAATATCATCCAAGTAAACAATAACAAATTTACCAAGGAAAGGTTTTAGAACTTCATTCATGAGTCTCATGAATGTACTAGGTGCATTGGACAAGCCAAATGGCATCACTCTCCACTCATAAAGGCCTTCATTAGTCTTAAAGGTTGTCTTCCATTCATCTCCCACCCTTATTTTGATTTGATGGTACCCACTCCTCAAATCCACCTTTGACTACCACCTTGCACCCCTTAGATGATCCAACAAGTCCTCAATCCTAGGCATAGGGAACCTATACCTGATAGTAATCCTGTTAATGGCCCTTGAGTCTGTACATAACCTCCATGTACCTTCTTTCTTAGGTGCTAGCACAGCTGGAACAGCACATGGACTCATACTTTTAGAAATCAAACCATTATCTAAGAGTTCCTGGATTTGTCTTGCCATTTCCTCATTCTGTTGGGGTGTTAACTTATAGGCAGCCTTATTGGGAAGTGTAGCCCCTAGAATCAGATCAATGTTATGGCTAATCTCTCTAATAGGAGGTAAGGAATCAGGTAACTCCATGGTTACAATGTCTTTGTAGGTCTCAAGAAAATCAGCCACCTCCTTTGGTCCTACCCTCCTAGATTATTCCTTCTTTTTGTGCACCTTATTTTCTTCCTATTTTGGCAGCACAACCAAAGCATAACAAGGAGTATCCTCCTCTTTCAAGCATTCTAAAAACTCTTTCTCACCTACAAACATGATTTTAGAGTCTTTTGCTTCTTCACCATTATCAGGTAGGGGTAGTAAAGTTACCTTCTCACCTTTATACCAGATGGTGTATGTGTTCTTCTCACCATCATGCCTTGACTTCATGTCATATTGCCATGGCCTTCCAAATATAAAATGGCATGCATCCATGGGTACAATGTCACAAAGTACCTTGTCCTTGTACTTGCCAATAGAAAACTCCACCCATGCTTGTTCTTCAATGATGATTTGTTGCCCCTTTGTGAGCCATGATACCTTGTAGGGTCTTGTATGTTTAATCCTCTTCAATTTTAGTTTCTCTACTGCCTCGATGGATAGAAAATTATCAGTAGAACCTAAATAAATCACCACACTACATACTTTGTCACCACTTCTACAAGTAGTTCTAAAAAGTGCCTTCCTTTGGGGTGGCTCTGGTGGACTAGGTGCTTTGATCAATGTCCTTCTCATCATCATGATCTCTCCTTGTTCAGGCTGCACAAAGGATCCATGAGAGTGAACACTATGTGTGTCCTCATCTCTCACCAAATCTACTCTCCTTTCACCTTGTTTGTTTGGCTTCTCTGGACATTTGGATGCAACATGCCCCATTTCATGACACCTATAGCATTTTATGCCTTCTAGACCTCTTCCTCCACCTCTTCCTCTAAAGTTTCCTCTCTTTCCTCTTAAAGATCCTCTAGAACTGCCTTCCCCTTGTTCATTCCCTTTACTTGATTCACCAAGGTCTTTGGAATCTTGTCCTCTTCCTTGAGACATTTTTCTGCCCCTATTTCCAAAGTCTTTTTGTCCTCTCCCTCTACCACTTTGATCACTCTTCCTCTTGAGTTTCTCCTCAACCTTCAAAGCAAGTTGAAAGCATTTTTGGGCTATGGGAGGGCTGCTTAGATTGAGTTCATCTTGAATGGTAATTCTCAACCCTTGAAAATATCTTGCAAGCTTCACACATTCAGGCTCCACCACATTGGACTTCATCACCAATTTATGGAACTCTTGAGTATAATCTGAGACACTCATCTCCTTTTGTCTCAAACTCATTCTCCTCTTATGAAGTTGGACTTCATAATCATCAATAACATATGCATCTCTGATCAATGCAACCATCTTCTTCCAAGTGGTCACTAGATTCTTCTTCTCCTTCACCCTATCATTTTGAGTGAAATTCTACCACGTAAGGGCTGGTCCATTCAACTTAGACTTAGCAATCTTAACTCTCTGACTTTCAGGTATGTCTTCACATTCAAATAATCTTGTGAGGGCATCAATCCAATCCACAGTAGCATCTGGATTCAAGTTTCCATCATAGGAAGGTAGGTCCAACCTAGCATCCATGGTCCTTCTCTCCATGGCCTTCAGGGTTTTCACAAGTAGTCTCTGATCAGCAGGCACTTCTTCTTCCTCATCTTGCTCAAGGGGTTCCTCATCACTCCCCTCTTCAACAACATCAGAGTTTCCACCACTTTTCTTACAAAGTTCCCCATTAAGTCAATCAACCTCCTTCTGCAAGGAATCAATCTTGTGAACCAAGTTTTGATCCTTCAAAAACTTCACTATATGTGCATTAGTCATCCTTGAGTACAACTCACCCTTTTCTTCTTCCCCTGACATGGATAAAATGAAACAATCCTTCTCCTAAGGATCACACTTGCTCTGATAATAATTGATGTAGAGGTATGGTTCAAACAACTTGAAAATGTTCCAAGTTACTCACTTGCTCAACCAAGCAACAAACCCTCCTTTTTAAGGATTCACTCCAACCAAGCCTCACACCTTTAAGATCATAAATTCAACATCCCATCTCACCTATTTCCATCCCCATAACCCCACAATGGGATATTGTGCGAAGTTATCAATATTTGGTTTCAAACCCCATAGGCAAAAATGCTCAAAATGGCTCAAATTGCTCACAACCCCTCCAAATGGTTTGATAGGCCCACCAAGGCTCAAAATAGGTTCAATAGGTTCCTACAAACTCAAATGATTCCCAACAACCCTCTAATTTGGTTGATCAAGTCCCAAAAGTCACAAAGTGCAAATTGGTTCCTTAGACCTATTAGCCTTCAAAACTCACTTTTTGGCTTCCCACCCAAAAAATCCAAAGGATAGGCCAATATTGTTTTATTTTATTGAACACCAACCTGGGGCAGCACTTTCTACCAAAGGAAAAGTTCTGGAACCTCTTGCAAGTACCATTACTAATGAACCCGCATCTATGGCTAGAAGGGCTAATTTAAGCACTTAACAAAGGAACTACCCTCAAAACCTAAAATTTATCAAGGGAAGAAATTGGAACACCTTGGGGTACCCAAATAATCACCAAATACCAAGTTATAGCTTCTAGTTTGCATTAAAACTAAAGTTATGGGGACTATTCATGAATTCTATTCAATTCCCACAACCAGTCACATAGAGATGCCTGGCCAAATTTAATAAAATCTCACCCAAACTGAATCCTTTTGATCTAAAACCTTTTTTATATTAAAATAAACTCCCAAATCCTCCATTTCACCAATTTTTATAATTTTCCCATGGTGGATTTGGAAGAAATGGGAAATTGAAGTTGAAGCCCTAGGAAAGGGAACTTTTCCAGGCTGTTTGGATCTGTTACAACTTTTCTCCCTCAATACTCCACCTCCAAACCTTTGGTTGGATTCAAAAGAAATTTATTTCACCCCTATAACTCCCCATGAAATAAATTTTCAGTTTGGAGGTCGTGAAATTCTGTACCAACCAAAAGAACAACAAATTTTCTGGAAAAACAGTTTTTTTATTGATTTCAAATATCAAGTTTTGCAAATTTCAACCACAACAACCCCCAAATGAGTTTGTTGAGGCATTTTATAGTTTTCTCAACATTTTCAAACTGATTTTAGATGGTTATGAACATTGGGAAACTAATTACAACAAGTTTTTGAAAAGTTGCTTTACAAATTGACAACTTTGTCAATTTTTGACAATTTTTTACAATTTTTGCATTTTGCCATTCAAACTAATTTTATCATCAACCTAGGGACCTAAACACATTGAAATGGATCTAAATAGACCAAAACAA
Organism: Cryptomeria japonica; assembly: GCF_030272615.1. Taxonomy (NCBI): domain Eukaryota; kingdom Viridiplantae; phylum Streptophyta; class Pinopsida; order Cupressales; family Cupressaceae; genus Cryptomeria; species Cryptomeria japonica. The sequence goes on along the minus strand of NC_081413.1, from coordinate 18,019,370 downwards.
CCTTGACTCCATAATTCTACTCTTCCTAAATCCCTTTGACCATAGTTGACCATAGGGTTTATAATGCACCCTAGGCCACTAGGCCTTACAAAATGGACAATTAGGACCTTATTACAAAACAAAACATAAACAAAGGATTATTTGATCCTTCCCAACACCTTTCAATGAAAAAAATTAATTTTTCAATAAATAAATTATGAAATTGAGGCTTGTGCCCCTGCACCAGATTCCGTCACTATTCAAGTTTTCTTGACCCATCCATTATTGAAGCTTATCCAAATCATGGTCAAACTTCCCCAGTTGGTCAATAGTAACTCTAGTTAATGAGTCGTCATCATCATGAGGAGTGTGAGGGGAATTGTTCTTCATAATATTAGGTATGTCTTCTATAGGGATTGAGAATCCAACCAAGTTCCCATGGAATAGGTTATTCAACCCTAGCTCACACCCCTTAGTATTTAAACTTTAGGAAGCCATAAGTCTATAACTTCTTCTAACTACGATGTTTGGTGTAAGTGAAAGGGTAATAAAAAACATGTAAAAATAAGGAAAAATTGAATGGATATATTGAAAAATGCAATGAATTAAGAAATAGATGCTTCTAAATCTAAAGATAACATGGAATCTAAATCAGATCTCAGCAAACAAGCCATAAATTATGCAACCACAAGTAAACTTTTAACAAAACATATATGGTTTTTTGTGCATTGAACCTCTAAATATGTATATTTATAAATTTAATTGACTGCATGAAAATCAGATCTAAAAATGAAAATCATGAGTAAAACAAAAACTATAATGGGTTCACCAAAATGTAATGATGGAAAATAGGGTTTCACAAATTTAGCTACGTAAATAAGGAATCCTCTATTTTACATAAAGAACTACATCTATGGGTGAAATGAATTTTATTGATCTAGTCTCTACTTCAACTATGAAATGGGTTGAATCCAAATCTGACTCACCACCCCTTTTTGGAAAATTAAGGTTGAATGTATAGTGTTGAATTTAAATGCTAGATCTAGTGTAAATGATAGAAAATTGACATATAATAACATGAATAGCGATTTTTAGATGCAATATATAGACATAGAGCTAAATTTGAGAAGAAAGAATAGAGAGACACTTGCATCAAAAAATTCAACCTGAAAGTACAAGACCAAGATGCTTGGGGCAACCTAGTCCTCCAGCTATCAAATGCGGACAACCAAGAATTTTGAAATCAAATGTCGCTCATAATCTATTCCCAGAAGTTCATTATAATTCACAAGACCAAAATGCCAAAGGCGACCCGGTCCTCTTCTTTTGGCTGCTACAAAATTCAAATATGATCATTGTCATATTCTCTACAAGATTCTCCATTCGTAGCTTTTGGATCTATCACCTACCCACATAAAGAAGGCAAATGGTGTTGTTGATACGAGTTTTCGTAGGTCGAATGTCAAGTTTAGAAGTAACCCTTGAATTGAAATATAAATAGAACTTGTAATGGAATTAACTGAATTCAAAAGCTTACCTTTTAAGGACAAGGCTATATTTGATTTGAGGTATTTATGCAAAGGTTAATAATTTCATGTAGAATGTCTTCATAATGTCTTGAACATGGATGCCATCGTGAATTCTTGAAATTTTAACTTGACCTATCCTTCACTACCTTGAATATGTTTGATTTCTTTCTCAATTGAATTTTGGAATTGATCTTACAAAATTGTAATTGATATATGTGATGCCAAAATGAGGGGATTAAGCTTTCTTTTATACCTAACTACACCAAACATGTTTGAAATTTTGAAGCAAACCGACATGGAGAAAGTTTTCTCACCTCTAAAATATGATTGTTGTAGGATCTAAATTTTGACCCTTTTCGGGAGGACCATGGTGCCCAGAGTGTCCTAGTCCTATGATGCAGCCATAACCGGTAAAACCCTCAAAGAGAATCAACTGGCTTATGCAGCAAGAGTAACACAACAAAACAACAAGAAAACATAGCAAGATTACAAGAACAGATCATATTATTGCCTTAGAACTTCTGGCAACCAATCGGTTATCATCATATAATCATCTCAGAACATCCAATAGTTAACCAGTTACTTGCAGGCTTCAAGCCAGATACAATCCAATCGAGACTCTAAGAATCAACTGGATCACAAAATGCGAATCTCAATCCTTATTCTCAATTCCACTTCCTCTGCCCCTAAAAATAATTACATAATAACATATTTATACCCACCAGAACATATCCGGGTCGGCCTCATAAGATTACATTTACCAATGCAGGAAAATGAAACGTGTAACTAGGTCGGCCCTAAGAATTAAAGAAATCTTCCAGAAAATAACAACCAAGAAGTGCAGTTCAGTAAGAAGGTTGGCTACATGCCAAAGAACATCTAACAAGACCCAAAATAGATCCACACACCAAGAACAACTCTGGTAATGAGGGAAAGTTAACCGATAAACACAAGAACTATCCCGGAACCTAGAAACAGTCAATCAAAAGCGATAACTGACCGGAAAAGAACCCAAATGAACTAAAAAGATGGAATTAAGCACATGAACCAGCCTATAAACCAAAATAAGATCTGCCACGAAAAGAAAGCAACTATCGGTACCAATTGGTAAGAACACAAAAAACTGCACAATGAACTAAACAAGAACTAAACTGAAAGGGAAATATTTTTGGATGATGCAAGATTTCTCATCGATCGGGGATGCTCCTGCATCATCCTACCAATTAGGACTTAAAATTAGAGAGAACCCCAAAAAGGTGCCAAACATGCTAATTTGGGGTTTTTGTGAGCAGAATCAAAACAAGGTTAGGGCATGAAAGGCCGAAATGCAAAAGTGAATCCTACGTGAGGATGAAATTGTATAGGGATACAATTTATGATGCTACAGTGAGTAAAATAGTTAATCCTGATGGTGATGTGAGAGTTGATGTGAAGTTCAATATTGTGTAAAGTAAGATAGTAAGATATCCAAGGTATATGAAGTGTTTGAAATCAGTGTGATAGACTAATTTTGAGCTAGAAAGAGAACAATACTATTAGAATTTCTAAGATGCCTCTTCTACAAAAATTCATCATATGTTGTTCATTTTAATATTATTATATCATGCCCTAAAAAAGTGATCTTCAATTTGGGAGTCAATGTATTTTGCCCTAGGGCAATACGCCTTAGCCTACAAGTCTAGGTTGCATTGAGCTTCCTTGGCAACAAGCCTAAAAGTAGATATTGTAATACTTGTTTCACATATAGTGAGTTGATCCTCACCATGGTTTTTCCCTGTTTGGGTTTTCCACATAAAAATATCAGTGTTCTATTGTGATGAATTCTCTATTCTATTCTTTATTTTTATAGATCTAAATTTAATGTTTTAAAATTTAATGAATGGATGAATTTTATTTTATGATGATTCACCCCCCTCTTAGCATCTAGTGTGTGTTCAACATTGTGTTCTTCTAACCCACGTTTCCTCTCAAGGGGCCATTATCCTACTACATCATCATTCCCATGACTATGACATCATGCTTCTAGTCCTTACCCCTTTCCTACTCACTATATTTTAATCTTCATTAATTGTTTTGTGACATCATATCAAAGAGCAAGAAAATGTAGACACCTAAAATTGTCCCTTACCTAGCCACACCTAATTTTATCCTAACTTAATCCATTAATTAGATAAATATTTATTATATAATTAGTAACCACATTCACATCCTTACCCTTAATTAATTAATTATTCATTTATTTAATTATTTTACCTTTATCCTCTCTCCTTAATTAAATAAATATTAATTTATTCATTTAATTAATTTCATGAATTCATAACACCCTTAATGAAATAAATATTATTTATTTATTTATTTATTTCACCTTTTTATATCCTATTAATTAAATAACTATTAATTTAATTAATTTCACAAATTCCTAATTTACTTTATCCTTGTCCATTCAATCCTAGTCGCTCATCTTGTTCACATGGATCATAATCTAAATTCCTATTCATGTGACAAGTATCCCACCTTGTCCCCTTCAAATGTCTTAATCCTTTTCATCTATCCATTGAAACTAGACACCTATCCAAAAGTCAACCCAATTTTGCATCCCATCCATCATCTCAACCTAGCCTCTTAATTATAGTCACTTCCATAAGGATATTTCCCTAACCTTATCTCAAACCCTATATCACGTCAGGACCATTTTTTGAAACTCCTTTAGGGTTAGGGTTGTGCTTAATCCTTGGTTGAAATTTTTCCTAAAATTATCCTTTGACGGGTTCTTTTATTGTTTTGGTTCAGTGACTGGTTTGTTCAATTAAAGCTTTGTAAAGTTCCTTATTCAGGGGTTTTATATCATTGAATGACCCGCCCTACACCTAGTTCTAATTTATAATCGGTAAGAGGCCTTTTGTTTAAAGCTTTCACATGTATCTATAGTAATGCTTCTCCATGTTTTAATAATTTATTTCATTATGTATTGACCCCCTCCCATGATGACCTAGTGACATAACTTCCGTGCACATGATCTAAGTTGTTCTTAAGTCATGTTGTGTCAGTATGTCGCCAAGATCCTTTTTGTATTTCACCGAGTTCACGATTTATTGAAGTGTCATCCTAGTCATCACCTGTGCCGGTTGTAAGTGGGGACTTGTAGACTCGTTGAAATATTTTGTTGATTTCAATGATCTTTTGATTAGCATTTGTGCATAGGTTATCATTGAAGGAGAGAGCTCATAGCTTCGTGGATATTTTTCTGAGATTTCAATAAGTGGATGACCCACAATCAAAAAGAGAGTATCCTATTGTTGATGAGATTTCTCTCACATCTGGGTGACTAAATGAGAGGAGATGCAAGTGGAGGCCACGTTAGATATAGGTTGGATAGGGTGTGATGGGTGCTTGGTGGCTGACTAATGTCAATATACACGGTGGTGATTGTCCATTGGTCATCAGTATGATTTATTTCATCGGTGAGATGCCTGAATCTTTTCGGCAAGGTGACGATGTTGAGATAAGACAAAGTGATGTCAGTCAAAAAGATTTAAATTTTGTCGATAGTCATTGATCTCTTTAGATCAATGGTGGAGTCTTTCATACGTGCTCATTTGGCTTCATAAAATGTCACATAAAACACATTAATGGTGGAAAGAGAATTCAAAAAAGTATAATTTTCAAGCTATTTTATTCACTTTTCACAAGCAAGAATGCAACTGAAGGTAGAAGAAGCAAACTTGGGTTTGAAGTGCTAAAATTCAAGGGCTTCAGGTGCATTCAATTGGAAAATTTTAAGCAGTAAGTTAATTCCTTCTTGCAACTCTTTTTTAGCCTGTGTTTTCAAAGGTGTAAGAGTATTTCAGGAAGAGCGGCGCATTTTTGGGTCCGGAAGCTTTCCGGTGATTGAGGTGAATTAAATCATGTTTGGGATGATTGGGCCAACTTAGAAACATCATTTTATTATTGTTTTGGTAATCCGCATTTATCTTTGGTCATCCAGTCAAGATGACATGAGACTACACATTCAACTAGCAAGCCTGATAACTCAACGATGAACGGATAGTACAAACCCGGTACTAAGAGGGGAGGGGGTGAATCACTACAGACAAAAATACAATCCTAAACTAGTTTGACAGCAAATACTTCAAATGACTGGCAAGCAGTGACACCGGTTTGAAATACAGTGCAACCGATAAAGCTAGGAATGACTGTGACAAGCATTAACCGGTTACTCACTTAGGTTTTTACTCAACTCAAGACTACACTACCATTTCACCCATATGCATAAACAAGTAATCTATCATCAGATCATAATAACAGCTAGTTCAACATGTTTTATTGATAGGCATAAAACACAGAACCATCATAAGCTTGACAGATAATAGGAAAAAATCACAAGATAAAAGCATCACACATGACACACATATTTTTCACGTGGAAACCCAACTGGGAAAAACCACGGTGGGGATGAATACCCACAAGCTGTTTTGAACTCTTTAGAAGTTCGCTCTGTTAGGAGCCTTGTCCAGTTAGAGACATTGCAATAGGTTCTGCTAGGAACTGATCCTGTTAAAGATCACCTGATTAAGGGTTAAACCCTGTTAAAGGTTACCTTGTTAGAGGATTTCAAGAACTCAATAGCTAAAGGATTTCAAACTCAATAGCTTTGAATTACCCTGTTAAAGGATTTATAGCAAGTCAGTTAAGGCTACCCTATTAAGGGATTTTCCAACTGTTGAGATGGTTAGAGATCAACAGGTATTACAATGATCTGGTAACAGCACTCAATACCAATGCAGATCTGCTTAAGCTTCTCTTCACCTTCTGCACTTACACTCTGCAGGTATCACTTCTCTCCTTTTGGTCTAGCAAGAATTACATATCCCTTCTCTCGGATACACACACACATCTTTTGCCAACAACCTCAGAAAGAGACACAACATTGACCTTATAGGAAAACAGATAGGTCGGTAGCATAAACCCTAAACCCTAAACCTATTAGGTTAAGGAATTCAAATGGTTCAATCCTGACCATTGAGAACACTCCATTAATTGCAACAGTCTTGATCCAATCTCAAGACATTCTCCATCGTCCATTTTCACCGATTTCATGGCGGCTGATAACCCATCACACGTTATCACCATTTTACAGACTTTGCACATTCTCAAGGTAGATAGGAACAATCTCCTTCATGCAAGATCCTTTACGCGCACAAGGTTGACATGGAAACATGATCTATTCTTCATTACAATGCTAACTCATCACACAATGTCACTGGTTGAGCCACACGGGCTTGAAGCACTTCAATCGGAAACCTTGAAGTTGAGACTACCAACCGGTAGTCATACAACGCTTCCATGCGTCGGTTCCCATAACCATAGGCCGGTTCACCTTGAACAAGCACACCGCTTCACTTTGGCACTAATGCTGCTTCACAATGTTCTACTGGTTCTCTCATATGTCGGTTCTCACTTCTTCAGCATATTGACATCAATGACAACATACAATATCATTAAGTCCACATACCGGTTCACATAATGCCAACAATCTCCCCCTTTGGCATTGATGGCAATATACAAAGATATCTCTTCGCTTCACATCTTCTCCCCCAATTTCTGCAGATATCTTCTCCGCTTCAGTTCTTCTCCCCCTTTGACAACAATGCCAAAGTGGAGCCACAGACTTCCCTGTTCTATTATGCTGCTCCCCCTGAGGAGTAGCATCCTTCAACACATCAATCCAAAATTAATTTGACTATGCACTACCTAACTGATGTGGAGCGTACGCTTTTAGTTTACCTCCTGAAGGGGCAACACCCCTAATTCACCTCTTAAGTGCATAAATGTAGTCTTTGGGAGAGGCTTGGTGAATATGTCTGCTAACTGCTCCTTACTGGAAACATGTTCCAGTGCAATCTCTTTGTTCTCAACCTTTTCCCTTAAGAAATGATACTTAAGCTCAAAGTGCTTGGTTCTAGAATGTAAAACTGGATTCTTGGAGATATTAATTGCACTAGTATTATCACAAAATATACTTACCAGTTCAGATACAGGAATTTTGAAGCCATTTAATACATGCTTCATCCAAATTGTCTGAGTGCAGTTCATGAAAGTTGCAACATACTCTGCTTCCATTGTAGACTGAGAGATACAACTCTGCTTCTTACTCATCTATGAGACCAGTCTACCACCAAGAAAGAATGCACCACTGGTTGTGCTTTTCTAGTCATCTATATTGCCTGCCCAATCAGCATCTGTGTATACTTTCAAGTTGAAATCCTTGTTATAAGGATACCACAATCCATAGTCAACAGTTCCCTCTAGATACCTAAGAATCTGCTTGACTGCAACCAAGTGAGATTCTCTTGGGCTTTTCTAGAATCTTGCAGTAATTCCAACTGTATGTGCAATATTCGGTCTGCTATGCACTACATAATGCAACTTACCAATCATTGATCGGTATTCCTTCTCATCAACCAATTCTGAGTCATCTTCTTTAGACAGTTTACAACTAGTCACCATCGGAGTACCAACCAGTTTGCTATCTTCCATGTCAAAGGTCTTCAACACCTCTTTGACATACTTGGACTGAGTGATAAAGATTCCATCCTTCATCTATTGGATCTGCAGTCCAATGAAGAATTTAATCTCCCCTATGAGTGACATTTCAATCTCTTTCTTCATCTCATCTGCAAACTCATGACTCATCTTATCATCTCCACCAAAGATAATGTCATCAACAAATACCTTACAGATCAGGATCTGATCTCCTTCAGACTTCAAGTAGATATTACTATCTTCACTTGTTCTCTCAAATCCAATCTTCATAAGATGAGAATGCAGACATTCATACCATGCCCTAGGTGCCTGCTTTAGTCCATATAAGGTTTTATGTAGCCTACATACCATGTCACTGTCTTCAGATAGGGCAAACCCATCTGGTTGCTCAATATACACCTCCTCTTCAAGTACACCATTTAGGAATGCAGATTTCACATCCATTTGATATACTTTGAAACCTTTAAAAGCTGCATATGCAAGTAGCATACGGACTCCTTCCAATCTGGCTACAGGAGAAAAGGTTTCTCCATAGTCTTCTCCTTCTTCTTGAGCATATCCTTTGCACACTAATCTCACTTTGTTCCTAATCGCTATGCCATCCTCATTCAGCTTATTTCTGAACACCCATTTAGTACCATTAACATTTTTGTGCTCTGGTCTGGGTACCAAAGACCATGTACCATTTTTCTCTATCTGGTCAAGTTCCTCTTCCATTTCCTTGATCTAGTCTTCATCCTTATGTGCCTCTCTAAATGATTTAGGCTCAAATTCTGAGATCATACATGAGTTTTCTCTGACCTTTCTTCTTGTAAGGATTCTTGCATCCTTATCTCCTATGATCTGATTAGGATCATGATTCAGCTTGACATACCGAGGAATGGTCTTGATGCATTCCTCTTGCTTTTCTTCTTCATCCTCATCTCCATCAATATCAGCATCTACATTTGCCGGTGTAGGAACATTGTTACTGGTACTCGGTTGGCTGTCAATTGGTTCCCAGAAGGTTGCAACCGATTCGTTCACCGCTTGCTCGCTGTAGGTTTCCTCAGTTTTCTCAGAGGTTTCATCAACTCTTACATTGATGCTTTCCATAATTCTTTGAGTCCTATTGTTGAAACACTTGAGAGCTTTTCTCTTGGTGGAATATCCTAGAAATATTCCCTAATCACATTTCGCATCAATTTTGCTCTGGTGTTCACTCCTCTTGATGTAATATTTGCTACCAAACACTCTAAAGTAGCTGACCATAGGTGTCTTACCAGTCCAATACTCATAAGGAGTTTTATCCTTACCTTTCTTGATGAGTACCCAGTTCATTGTGTAGACTGCAATGCTCACCGCTTCTCTCCAAAAGGTGTGAGCTACCTTTCCTTGAATCAACATGGTTCTAGTTGCTTAAACCATAGTCCGGTTATTCCTCTCTGCTAGGCCATTCTGTTGTGGAATCTAGGGGGAAGACAATTGCCTCTTGATGCCATGTTCTTCACAGTACTTGTTGAATTCACTGGAAGTGAATTCCCCTCCTTGATCAGTTCTCAGGCACTTGATCCTTTTACCGCTTTCCTTCTCCACTAATGCTCTGAAAGATTTGAACTTTACAAAGGCTTCAAACTTGTCTCTCAAGAATGTGACCCACATCATTCTTGAGCAGTCATCAGTGAGAATCGTGAAGTACCTATCACCCTGCACACTTCTAGTCTTCATAGGTCCACACAAATCAGTATGCACAAGATCAAGCAAGTTGTCAGCAGTGAAAGTTTTACCTTTAAAGGTTGAGGAAGACATTTTCCCCAATTGACACTCTCTGCACAAGGTATTATCTGATTTGCTTAGAACCGGCAACCCTCTAACTGCCTTGATCTTACTAGCCTTCACAATGTTATCAAATTTTACATGGCAGAGTCTCCTATGCCATATCCAACTATCATAAAATTTAGCCATAAGACATGTACTTATATTTGCATTTAGCTGAAATAGGTTACCTTTGGTCTGCATTCCGGTGGCCACCAATTCACCATTCTTTCCTTTGATTCTGCAAGCTCCATTCTTGAATTCCAGAGTGAGGCCACTGTCATTTAGCTGGGCAACACTTAGAAGGTTGTGTCTAAGACCATCAACCCAATACACATTGTCAGCACTACTCTTTCCATTCAGAGAGATGGACCCTCTTCCTTTGACCATGCATGGTGTATCATTGCCAAAACAAACCACACCACCATCATACTCCTCCAATGATAGAAACTTGCTCTGGTCACCAGTCATATGGTGAGAACAACCACTGTCAATGATCCACTCATTGGAATTATCAAACCGGGAGAAAAGAGCCTTCTTGTCTGACACATCTTCCTTGACAGCAACAAACACAATATCTTCATTTTCTTCATCCTCTGATTCTTCATCTGTGACACCTTCATCAACTTCCACAAAATAGTTTCTCTGGTTTCCTCCTTTGAATTTCTTGAACCTTTCTGGTTTGTCCTTGTTGTCGCCATTAGGACAATTTAAAGCAATATGTCCTATCCTATTACAAGAGAATCATTTCAAAGGTAGCTTACCTCTGTATTTGTCGGTTCCTTTTGGAAGTTTCCTGGAAAGGAGAGCTTCAAATGCCATCAGAATCTCCTCATCATCGATTTCTCTGCCCTGTCTTGGTTCACCACTAGTGCTAGCTTCTTTTCCTTTTCTGGATGGTACTGCAGAAGCTTTAAAAGCTGATTCAGTCTTTTGAACACTGCCATCGAAACTTTTTAGCTCATAGGCTGTCAACTTTGCAATGATGGAGTCTAGGGATACCTTAGTCTTGTCTATTGATCTTAGCTCTTGAATAGTAGCAACCCTTATTGCATAGACCGACAATAGGGATCTCAGGACTTTGCTTACCACAGTGGCATCTTCTATTTTACCACCTGCACTCTTGATATCTCCAACAATAGTTTTGATTCTTATTCCATACTGTTGAATAGTCTCACCTTCAACCATCTGCATATCTTCAAACTTCCCTCTAAGGCTTTCTTCCTTATCATGTTTTACATGTTCATCACCGCCATAGATATTTTCAAGAGTATCCCATACCTCTTTGGGATTTACCTTATCCTGAACATCAATAAACTCAATGTTAGATAAACTACTAATTAGGGCTTCCATGACTTGCCCATTCTCCTGCAACTCTCTCTTTTGGTCATCGGTAAGGGTAATGGTAGGAGCAACATAGACAGTCTCAACATAGCTCTAGTGTTGAGCACCCATGCTTCTGATGAATATCTTCATTTTGTCTTTCCATATACTAAAATTTTCTCTGTTAAACTTTGGAGCTTCCCTTTTCATCATTAGATTGGGATCTTTACCTCAAGCGGTTAAGCTTATAGCACAGAGGACCTGGAGGATGCTCTAATACCAATTGATAACTCAATGATGAATGGATAGTACAAACCTGGTACTGAGAGGGGGGGTGAATCAGTACAGACAAAAATATAGTCCTAAACTGGTTTGACAGTAGATACTTCAAATGACTGGCAAGCAGTGACACCGGTTTGAAATAGAGTGCAACCCATAAAGCTAGGAATGATTGTGATAAGCATTAACCAGTTACTCACTTAGCTTTTCACTCAACTCAAGACTACACTACCATTTCACCCTTATGCATAAACACTTAATCTATCATCAGATCATAATAACAACTAGTTCAACATGTTTTATTGATAGACATAAAACATAGAACCATCATAAGCTTGACAGATAATAGGAAAGCATCAAAAGATAAAAGCATCACACATGACACACATATTTTTCACGTGGAAACCCAACTGGGAAAAACCATGGTGGGAATGAATACCCACAAGCTATTTTGAACTCTTTAGAAGTCCGCTATGTTAGGAGCCTTGTTCGGTTAGAGACATTACAATAGGTTCTACTAGGAACGGATCTTGTTAAAGATCACCTGGTTAAGCGATGGCTACAATACCCAGTTAAGGGTTAAACCCTATTAAAGGCTACCTTGTTAGAGGATTTCAAGAACTCAATAGCTAAAGGATTTCAAACTCAATAGCTTTGAATTAACCTGTTAAAGGATTTACAGCAAGCCGGTTAAGGCTACCCTGTTAAGGGATTTTCCAATTGTTGAGGTGGTTAGAGATCAACAGGTATTACAATGATCTAGTAACAGCACTCAATGCCAATGCAGATCCGCTTAAGCTCCTCTTCACCTTCTGCACTTACACTCTGCAAGTATCACTTCTCTCCTTTTGGTCTGGCAAGAATTACGTATCCCTTCTCTCGGATACACACACACAACTTTTGCCAACAACCTTAGAAAGAGACACAACATCGACCTTATAGGAAAACAGATAGGTCGGTAGCATAAACCCTAAACCCTAAACCTGTTAGGTTAAGGAATTCAAACGGTTCAATCCTGACCGTTGAGAACACTCCATTAATTGCAACAGTCTTGATCCAATCTCAAGACATTCTCCATCGTCCCTTTTCACCGATTTCATGGTGGTTGATAACCCATCACACATTATCACCGTTTTACAGACTTCACACATTCCCGAGGTAGATAGGAACAATCTCCTTCATGCAAGATCCTTTACGCGCACAAGGGTGATGTGGCAACATGATCTGTTCTTCATTACAATGCTAACTCATCACACAATGTCACCGGTTGAGCCACACAGGCTTGAAGCACTTCAACCGGAAACCCTGAAGTTGAGACTACCAACCAGTAGTCATACAATGCTTCGATGTGCCGGTTCCCATAACCATATGCCAGTTCACCTTGAACAAGCATGTCATGCCCAAACTTTGGGCAAAACACAGACAACAATTTTTATTCTTTTAAACACTAAATTTCATGCAACCATTGCTTAATTAGTTAAGTAATCTAACCAAATTGTTCCAAATAAATTCCTAATTGATATTAAATTCGGACATAACTAATTACGATAACTCCTATTATTAAACAGTACAAATAAATTTTATAAGGGTAATATTAAATTTACTTGATAGTCCTTTCCATTTCAGTTGCGCTTATTAGTACTTAATTAGATCCATTTCTTTTAATAGGCATTAATAAACTTACTTGGTTCGATATCAATTGTTTAACAAATATCAAGTTTCCATCATCCGGTTTCTACATTCTTTCTTAATAATTTAATTTAAATGCAGAATACTCATGTATTATTTTATTATCTCATCAAATTTAATCAATAGATTGATTTAATCAAAACTCTCTAAAATAATTGACGAAGACATTAATAATCTTCAATAATCATTAATTGATTTTAGGAACTAATTAAATTAGTCCTAACATTTGGTTTCTAAATGTCTATATATTTTATTTTTTTCATAGTTAAAGTGTAGTTTAAACTAAATCGACTGAAGGGTCGATCAAATCCATAACGAAATTCATTCTATAAGGTTTAATCTCTAAAACCTATATTTAGATGGACTAAAACATTTCCTATAGTCCTAATATTTATCAAGTTATTATAAGTTTTCTAGTAATTAATCTCCATGAATAATTACAATTGCTCTTAAAAAAAAACATCTTATTTAATGTCTATATAAAAAGGTCATAAATTATGAGTATATCAATTAAATAAGTAACCTAGGATATCAATAAATTAATTAACATTGTCCATTAAACCTACTCAATATATTAATAAATAAAATTCTCATTAGAAAATATGAGTGCACCAATTATATGGTTAACATCACACATTTAAACCTAATTAATTTATAATTAACAAAACCCCTCTTAACTCTATTTCTCTTTTAATATCTTATTTTGCCCTAACACTCAAATTATTTTAACTCTCTCTCCATACATACATACATACATACATACATACATACATACATAGATATATATATATATATATATATATATATATATATATATATATATATATATATATATCCCACTATTAAAAGACTATTAAAACCCTAATTTAAAAATACATTATAAACCTACCCTGCACCTTTAATCTCTTTTTTTTCTTTTATATAACCTAACCCTACCTGAGCTAGGGTTTATTCTCTTTTTTTTCTTGTGTTACGCATGGGCTGAACCCACAAATGGCGGAGGGCATAGGAAGGAGTGGCGAAGGAGTGTCTCGCAGGTCTCACACAGGGGAGGAGGGAAGGAGGCTGAGTGAAAGGGAGGCGGAGGTTACCGGGGGGGGCTCCCCGCAGGACGGCCACTGTCGGGCCTGCGGGTCATGGCCCACAAAGGCGGTCTTGGCCGCCGCTGTGGGTCGCGGCACGCAACCAACAGTGCCGCCCCTGCGGGGTCGCTGCCCACTGCAAGGAGGGGGCCGCCCTGCGGGGGTTCCATAGGGGCCAAGCCCCTTTTTTTTTTTTTCAATTTTGCTTTGTAATATCCCCTTTTTTTTTTAATAAAATGAGATTTTATATATCTCTCTCTCTCTATATATATATATATCAAAAATATAATTTAAAAATAAATATAAGTAAATAAATATATTATATATATATATTCATTTATGTACCTATATTTTAAATGCAAATATAAATAAATATATAGATATATATATTTATTTATATACATATATTTTGAATGCTCATTGGATTTAGGGCTAAACTTTCATTTAAGCAAATATAAATTATTAACATAGAACGGATTATTATTACTTCTCAGATTTAAATCAAGGTATTATTATTTTTTTCTCAAGTTGAATACCATAAATCAGTGATAGACTAAATAATTTAGATTTATTTTCTGCAATAAAAGATTGACAAACATCCAATGAAATTATACAGCAACTAAAGAATATGATATTATTTAAATCAAATAGGCTATTCATCTCTAGATTTTATTTTCTGCAAAAAGGTAAATAACAGAGTTTAATAATTTTAACAGCAACTATATAAATATGTGATTATTTAAACTAGATAGACCATTTAATTTTTTAGACTTAAATTTCTGCAATAAATATGTGATTTTAATTTCTGCAACTTTATTTATCCAAGATCATTTAAATCTATCCTTAGAGATATGCAAATGGGAAATAAACTGAATATCCACTTTCAAAGTAACATGCATGCATTCATTTAATTCATTTTTTTTAAGATCGGTACAAACTAAATCCCAACAGAATCTTTTCATTTAGGCAATAATAGATTAACAGAAATAATACATTTGTTTAAGGCATCTTTAGAATTCAATATAGACATTATTTCAAGAGGGTGAAAATACCCAAACTAGTCTCTCATTTGTATCCAAGGAGGACTCTAACTAAAATAAATACATTTTCTTTTTCAAGTAATGTATAACATATAGTTTCCCTTTACATTTCTACAACTTAAAATATAAACTATTCTTTTTTTTTCCAATTCTTTTTTTTTCTGCAATACATAAGTCTAGCAACTTCTACTTGTCCTTCTCTTTTCTTTCAACAACCTGCAATAAATCAAAGGCTATGACCATGGAGTGCTCACCTCCCAACCTAGGCTAACTAGTAGCCACCCCCGAGCTTGGAGAACCAAGCCCTAGATAGGAAACACACATGCAAACACAATAAACAAGGGAACAACTAACACAATTCACATTCCCAACCAAGGCTATACTGCACCACACATTGTGATGTCTTTTCAAGGGTGGTAGTGGACCAAGTACCCTGAGGAGACTGCAAGTATGGTAAAAATATAGCCACCTCGTGGCAAACCAAATACATCAAGTATAACAACCCCATATTCCTTATGCACCATGCAACAAGGGTCACATAAAATCCCTTATGATCACTCTCATAATGAGAGCTTCTCACTCGAGGGTTCTCACTTCTACCACCCACAAGACCATCCTCTCTCCCAAGAGTAGGAGGTCTTGGTTACTCCCAAAACACATACATTGCATAAACACCAACCATCAAATAAATTTCCAAGAAATACATGCAAGAAAACTAGTCTTTTACACAAGCATTTCTTTCAAAACAACATGCAATAAGAAAACATTACAAGAAATGCGAAAGCAACCTTCAACTGCCCAAGGGTATGCTAGTTTTGTTGAGGATGAGCAGCCCAAATCCACAAGTCTTTCCTTTCTACACTTAGCCAAAATTCTTAATTCACAATCTATCTTTTTCCTTTCAAACTTTCTTGTCTCCAAAAATGGAGAGTGGGTGATTACCCACGAAATCTCTCATTCTTGCTTAAGAAGACCCTAGGGAGAGTTCTCAAAAGTTTCTAAAACTAAAAGGGGAAAGTAAGGTAAAATGGGAAAGGGAACTCTCATTCAAAAAGGAAGGTTAACAACTTAGTTCAAGCCTTCTAATTTCAATTTTCGCACAACTTAGAAAAGTCACTTTTTAGGGTGTCTAAATGGTCACATGAGAGTTGGTACATGCCTAAAATTACTCCTAACCCTTAGGTATACGTTATGGCCTTTAGGAAACCCTATTAAACTACCCCTAGTTGTCCATTTAACCCCTTTTAAACCCCTCTCAAGTTAATTTTCGGGTCATACCTAAGTTGACCACCCCAAAGATTCTCTACCTAAGGCATTTATGGAATCACATTAAATTAATTGAAGAAGCTATGGTTAAACAACTCCCTCCAAGAGACAAATTTAAAAACTCAAACATAAATCCACACGTGTCAAATGACACAAAGAAAATACTTTTACAATATTATACATGAAATTGTGTCTCTTGTTGGATTTACACAAATAAATAAAATTCAATTTAACATTCATGCAACAATCACTTTCATGAATAAAATACGACACAAATGGGGTGTTGTCTCTCCAAATAGACAAACCTTGGTTTTACAAACATACATAGGTCTAGGTTTGGTTCTCCATAATATTTCCATGGTCACATAGATATCTTTTCCTGCGCAACTCAATTACACATTAGTAATTTCAAATAACCTCATGTAATATTAAACACATGAATTAGAATACACATCAAACACTCTGCATACAATTTACATTTGAACAATTCAATATATCTTATATCCAAATAATTCCACCTAAGCAATTATCATAACTCTCATAATTTTGATCCACACATAAAACATACATCCTAATTCTATCATCATAGTAAAGTCCTACAAATCCAAAAATGACATGCATCATCTCAAATTAATCCTATTCTAGAATCATGTAGAGTTCTATATCATAAAGCATATAAATGAAGCATCAACATACATCAATGTTATCCAAATCATGGAATCATATAAGTTCTAAATCCAGATATAGCTGACCTACGTTAGATCAAGATTATCCCATCAGTGGATCTTTTAGGATTTCAAATTCATAACACATCAAAATGTATTCCACAAGGTGAAATGATTCTATAACTTGGTTCAATTACTTTTCTCACCAATCTATCTGTCTAACATAGCCCATCCTATTGAATTATAGCATTTATTAATAGGGTCAAACATGGTCAACTAAGTTAATCAAAGCTTGGTTTGGGGAAGGCCTTACATCCTCCTCCCCTAGAGTTCGACTTACTCCTAGAAGTCGCATGAGTAGAATTTACGAAGTAGGGACATAACATTTCCCACAATTTCAATGAGTTACTTGAAATCTTATCTTGCCTACTAGAAGGTTGAAATACCAAAATCAACTTATTATTGTAATTAACCTACTATCTTCACAAAGTTAAATTCTTAGTATTTTTTATTACATTTCCCTTCGAGCTCAGGTAGGTGCTTACAAAGTTCTACTTTTCAACAACTTACATTAACGCGCCCTCCAAATTATATCAATAACACACATCCACTCCCACAATCAAGGTTACACTTGATAGTTTACTTATTAATTTCTAGGAGTCATACTTATTAAGGGTTCATGTAAAACATGCTTATTCCACTGCAATTTTCATCCATGCTTGCCACTAAAGAGAATTGTCATCACAGTTTATTCTTAATGGATCTACTTATCTTACATCAAGGCACCTCATTAGGGTGTTAATAAAATACTTGTTAAACCATCCTAGGTGCATAATTTCTTCCAACTTCCTTAGGTAACAAGGCATAATCAAATTTAGGTTCTTCAAATCCACCCCTATATAGGGTAGTTTTCTACCACTAGGGATTAAAATGTTTATATTTCTAGGCACTATGGTTTAAGTTTCATAGGGTACATTATTCTCAATTTTCAACCATTAAGGTACATAACAATCCCATTCTAAGGGACTGATGGATATCATTAATACTTATTTTAGATATCATCCACGCAATCATCTCCATACACATGCCAAATTTACTAGTCGACAATCATTACTTTCGCAATTCATTAGGTCCAGTCATACTATTGTTATAATTTTTTCTCTTTCAGATTGCTCGCAATTAATTTTACTTAGGAGGATATTCCTTCCTTTATCTGGATTTGATAAAATATATTATTTGTTAATTCTTTGTGCCTAATTTCACTCCTTGCGGTATTCTCCCTTGACACACTATCAATGGTTCAACGAACATGATAGACATTTACACAAATCTCATCACTAGGGCTAGCTATGTCAACCATCAAAATGACCACTTGACACTTTAAAAGGTCAAAATAAAAATTACTTTTACCAAGCCCAATAAAAAGAAGAAAAATGCCGGCAATTGAAAGATATTAAAACTAGTAACGTGGCAAGTGGCATAGCTCAAATAAAAAGAAACATAAATTTAGTGGTCCTTTCATCATAGAGAAAATAAATAAATAAATAAACAGGAAGTACTAGCCCCCAGGTCACGAAATGCTCTTCAAAGAAAATAAAAAAATAATGTTGAATCAAACTCAAAACAAGATGACCATTGTAGCCATGCTATAGGGAGTAACCGCAGCACGTCACCCAAGATCACACGTCCTAAGTGTTGAAATGTGGCGACTGATCAGCAAAGTATTGTACACTCAGCATGTATGCTCACCATTTTTCGTTGATGAAAACAAACATTGTAATAAAACCCTAAAAAGGCCGACTTTGTTTGTTGCCCTAAAACCGCATGTTATAAGCGGCTGGGATGCTTAAGGCATTGTAAGGTTGATGTATTGTTTTTGCTGGATAATAAGAAAGATTAGATGACTGTGTATGGTGGACGTAACCCATTCTGGGTGAACCACGTTAAATCTCTATGTTATTTGTGTCCTGTTTTATTTCTTTATCTTTTGTATTTAAATTTGCATATAATTGTTAGTTCATATTTGTTTTAGATCTGCTTGAAACCCTAACAATTGGTATCAAAGTAAGGTTTTCTGTAAATTGGTAGGACTTTCAGATTTGAGTGGGAGCAATGGAGGATTCCAAATTCAAGGTCGAAAAGTTTAACAGCCAGAATTATCAGTTATGGAAAATGTAGATGGAGGATTACCTGTATCGAAAGGATTTGTGGCGGCCATTAGAAGGAAAGGCAAAGAAAGTGACCACAATGTCAGATGAAGAATGGGACATTTTAGATAGAAAGGCACTAGGATCCATTCGATTGTGCCTTGCACCATCTGTAGCTTTCAATATAACAGAAGCAAAAATGGTTGTGGATTTGATGCCGACATTGGCTAAGCTGTATGAGAAACCCTCAGCTTCGAATAAGGTATTTCTTATGAAGCGTTTGTTTAATTTGAAAATGAGTGAGGGAGGATCTATAGTGGAGCACTTAAATGAAATTAATACAATTACCAGTCAATTGTCTTCGGTAAAAATTACCTTTGCAGAAAAGGTTAGGGCTCTCTTGATTTTATGTTCTTTGCCAGAAAGCTGGAATAGCTTGGTTATGGTTGTAAGTAACTCTGTCTCTGGTAAAAATAATTTGGTATTTGATGATATTGTTGGTGTTATCCTAAGCGAGGAAATGCGAAGGAAAAACACAGGTGAGACTCCAACATCATCGGGTAGTGTTTTGAATGTGGAGAATAGAGGAAGATCAAAGGAAAGAGGAAAAGGCCCTTGGAATGAGAAGTCACGAGGGAAGTCAAAGAAAGGACGCTCTCAATCTAGAGGAAACAAATATTGTTGGTACTACGGAAAGCCTGGTCATCTAAAGAAAGACTGTTGGTCTCAGAAAAACAAAGAAGGAGACAAAAATGAAAATGACAGTAAGGAAGCTAATATTGCAAGTAATACTTTACAAGATGCTTTAATCTTATGTTTGGATAATGTTAATGATTCCTGGGTAATAGATTCTAGGGCTTCATTTCATGCTACACCCCATAGAAAATATTTTTTAGATTATGTTCAAGGTGATTTTGGACAGGTATATTTGGGTGATGATGAGCCCTATCAAATTGTTGGAAAAGGAAAGATAAAGATCAAGTTGCAGAATGGTAATGACTGGTTTTTGTAGGAGGTAAGACATGTTCCTAACTTAAGAAGAAATTTAATTTCTGCAGGGCAACTAGGTAGTGAAGGTTGCACAGAAAAAGGGTATAGATTATGATGAAATATTTTCTCCAGTTGTAAAAATGACTTCAATTAGAACTGTACTTAGTCTTGTGGCTGCAGATGATTTACATCTTGAACAATTAGATGTCAAAATAGCTTTTCTCCATGGAGATTTGGAGGAGGAAATTTACATGTTGCGACCACAGGGATATGAGGTCAAAGGTAAGGAGAAATTGGTGTGCAGGTTGAAGAAAAGTCTGTATGGCCTAAAGCAAGCACCTGGACAATGGTATTTAAAATTTGATAGTTTCATGGCTGAACACGGTTATCATAGATGTCATTTTGATCATTGTGTATATTTTAAGAGATTTGATAATGGCAGTTATATTATCCTGTTGCTTTATGTTGATGACATGCCTGTTGCTGGGTCTAACATGCAACATATAAATGATCTTAAACAGAAATTAGCTAGGTCATTTGCTACGAAATATTTGGGTGTAGCTAAGCAAATTCTTGATATGAGGATTACACGGGACAGGAAAAATAGAACCTTGAATTTGTCCCAAAGTGAGTATATAAAGAAGGTGTTGAAAAGATTTAACATGCAGGATGCAAAAGCAATTAGTACACCTTTGGCGAGTCATTTCAAATTGACTAAGGAGATGTGCCCAAAGGCACAGGAAGAGGTTAATAAAATGTCTAACATTTTGTATTCATCAGCTATTGGCAGTCTGATGTATGCAATGGTATGCACAAGGCCAGATATTGCACATGCAGTGGGAGTTGTGAGTGGGTTTATGAGTAATCCGGGTATGGAACATTGGAATGCTGTGAAATGGATTCTTCGGTATTTGAAAGGAACTACTACGAAGGCATTATGTTTCAAAGGATCTAATGCTGCTCTGAGTGGGTTTGTTGACTCTGATCTGGCGGGTGATATTGATTCACGGAGGAGTACTATAGGGTATGTTTTTACTATAGGGGGAACTACAGTCAGTTGGATTTCTAGGCTGCAAAAGGTTGTTGCACTTTCAACCACTGAAGCTGAGTATGTTGCTGCTATAGAAGCCAGCAAGGAGATGATTTGGTTGCAATGTTTTCTGGAGGAATTGGGTCAGACACAAGAGGATAGCCCATTGTATACTGATAGCCAGAGTGCCATTCATCTTGCAAAGAACTCTGCTTTTCATTCAAGGACAAAACATATTCAGCTCAGGTACCACTTCATCCAGACTGTTTTGGAGGAGGGTCAATTACGGCTTGAGAAGATTCACACAAGTGAGAATCCTGCCGATATGTTCACGAAGGTAGTTCCACATGAGAAGTTGATTTCTTCATCATTTTCTATTGGTCTTCTTGATTGATAATTTTAGAATTTATTCCAGTCGAGTCCTAGTGTTTTATCCAGCAGATGTTGCATGTATAGTGGTGTCGTGTAGTATCAGTCTCCAAGTGGGAGATTGTTCGGTGTGGAGCCTAATCAGTCTCCAAGTGGGAGATTGTTGAAATGTGGCGACTAATCAGCAAAGTACTTTACACTTAGCATGTATCCTCGCCATTTTCGTTGATGAAAATCGATATTATAATAAAACCCTAAAAAGGCCGACTTTGTTTGTTGCCCTAAAAATGCATGTTATAAGCAGCTAGGATGCTTAATGCATTGCAAGGTTGATGTATTGTTTTTGCTAGATAATAAGAAAGATTGGACGACTGTGTATGGTTGATGTAACCCATTCCAGGTGAACCACGTTAAATCTCTATGTTATTCGTGTCCTGTTTTATTTCTTTATCTTTTGTATTTAAATCTGCATATAATTGTTAGTTCATATTTGCTCCAGATTTGCTTGAAACCCTAACACTAAGTGTGTTAGGAAGTAGTAATTAGACTCTTGAGATTCTTAGATTATCTATATTCCTTTATTATTTACGAGATATCTTATATCCATGACATTGCAATTGTTTAATAGATCATGTTTCATTTTAACCTTCACGTGATTGCTATCGCAAGCCACACTTTCCGACATGATTCGCTATCTATTTAGGGTTATTCACATCCATAATTATATCTAACAGGTGATTGCACTAACTCTAGCATTCTCCGTCCATTCTCCTTGGACTTCCGTTAATTATCTTAATATGCTAATCCTTGGTTCAATGTTACGTGGTAGCTCAAGTATTGATACTTTCATGTCATACAAACACGGTTGATAGTTCGGTTCAAAATTGACACTTGTTTACTTAGAACCACTTAGGATTTGTATAATGTAATCATATAATTTTACTAGGGACATCATTTGTTTTCTTAGCACCTTATGTTAGCTCCTTATATTTTCACCTCTAACATTCACTTGCCTTCATTAGGTAGGAGCTTGTTGTCAAATTACTAACACTTATGGTTAAGAACCATTTGGGGTGGAATTATTGTCAAGTAAGGTCGATAATGGTTGACAACAAATTCCTACCCACACATTTCATGACATATTTCAAACAACTCGTAGAGTGGACTGATTCTCTCCTACTTCACTTATGCAACTATGAAATCAAGGGGGTGTGCACTCAAGGAGTGACCAACACCCATCCTTTTTAAATATTATTTACTAAAAAGGAAGCTATCGCTTTCCATATTACTTATTTATATTTACTTACTAGCCAAATTCCAGCATATCACAACCTTTGATCTCTCCAATCTAAATAAACAATCTTACCATCCCAATATCCAGTTACCCAATTACGGTATAACATAAGGATGTCCAATAATTACCAATGTCTTAAGATCCATAATTTTCCAAGTTCTCCCTTGGCTAACCACAAAATTTGTCTCCTTATCAATGTTCTCATAAAATCTTTTATATTGCCAACTAATTCACATTAAAACTTTGGTATTATATTGTTGTTATACTATCTTTCCATAAGCCATTTCCATCCGCCTGTTGCTTCATCCATACTTAATGTTTTCGCATACTTTCACACTTGAGTGCCATAATTTGCAAAGCTTCTTCGATTGTGCCTAGTAGTTAAATTGTGATACATATCGTCTTGTACCTAGTGACTAGCCATGATTGGGTTGCACTTTTCTTCTTAGTTTCTGGACGAAAACCAGTTACACATTTCTAGATTATAGGATCCTAATACTTTTATACTCCTTGCACTTCAATGGAGATTTTTGTACGATTCCCAATTCAACTCTACTCTTTCTTCCATTATTTGCTTTTTTCCAAGATTATCTTCCCATAAAGGAACTAGTTGAGGCTTTACTTGCTTGCTTCCCCCAATTATATAATCACGGATGAGCTTAGGGTTTATTGTAAATACGTGTTTTCACCCAAGAAGTTCATGCCTCCTTTCTCATTATTTATCTCATCTATAGCATTACTAGGGTTTTTTGATCGAGGAGATTTCCATTCTTCCTTTTAGTTCCCTATCTTCAGGGTTACCCAACTAGCTTCACTACATTGCTACAAAAATTGTCCAACAAATGCTCTTAATAAGAATTCTAACATGACAACATTCTAGTCATTAGGGTAGGTTAAGGCTTCTTCTAGTATTCGTAAGAGCACCCCTTTACTTGCCTCCATTTTTGTCTCCAATGGCGGCCTTGATCTTTTTAACCATCCTCATTTTACATAGCTTACAATTTTATTTTGAACTATCTCGATCTTATTTATCTTGTTTATTGTGCCTTTATCTTATGTCTAACTATCTTACTTGACTTGCCATGTCAAGAACGTATCTCGATGGATGGCATTCTCTTAGTTACCATCAAGAGTATTTTAATGAAGAATTAGCTCCTCATACTTGATTTGGTTAGGGCAATCATTGCGTTTTAGGTTCCAATTGAATGGTAACCCATAAGTACTAAAGAACTAAATTCCGTTAATAATCACCAAAATTACTTCAAATGAATAAATAGTTGAAATTTTCGCAGCCTTTGGGGTTTTATTACGCCATAAACCTTATGACTAATAAGTTCAAATTTTTGGGCTCTTAGTGACCCTTGGAACTCCTTGAATTGATATTTGTTGATCTATTGATTTAAAAGAATTTTCACTTATGTTTCACTTTGTTATATCACAAATTTCCACCTAGGTGTTATACTTCAAGCCATAGTTTGGTTCCAACTAAATTATGAATGTAGCCCATGTTCACCAGTGTATGAACCTAGGGCTCTGATACCAAAATGTCATGCCCAAACTTTGGGCAAAACACAGAGGACAAATTTATTTTTTTTAAACACTAAATTTCATGCAACCATTGCGTAATTAGTTAACTCATCTAACCAAATTGTTCCAAATAAATTCCTAATTGATATTAAATTCGGACATAACTAATTACGATAACTCCTATTATTAAACGGTACAAATAAATTTTATAAGGATAATATTAAATTTACTTGATAGTCCTTTTCATTTCAGTTGCGCTTATTAGTACTTAATTAGATCCATTTCTTTTAATAGGCATTAATAAACTTACTTGGTTCGATATCAATTGTTTAACAAATATCAAATTTCCATCATCCGGTTTATACATTCTTTCTTAATAATCTAATTTAAATGCGGAATACTCATGTATTATTTTATTATCTCGTCAAATTTAATCAATAGATTGATTTAATCAAAACTCTCTAAAATAATTGACGAATACATTAATAATCTTCAATAATCATTAATTGATTTTAGGAACTAATTAAATTACTCCTAACATTCGGTTTCTAAATGTCTATATTTTTTTTTTTCATAGTTAAAGTGTAGTTTAAACTAAATCGACTGAAGGGTCGATCAAATCCATAACAAAATTCGTTCTATAAGGTTTAATCTCTAAAACCTATATTTAGATGGACTAAAACATTTCCTATAGTCCTAATATTTATCAAGTTATTATAAGTTTTCTAGTAATTAATCTCCATGAATAATTACAATTGTTCTTAAAAAAAAATATCTTATTTAATGTCTATATAAAAAGGTCATAAATTATGAGTATATCAATTAAATAAGTAACCTAGGATATCAATAAATTAATTAACATTGTCCATTAAACCTACTCAATATATCAATAAATAGAATTCTCATTAGAAAATATGAGTGCACCAATTATATGGTTAACATCACACATTTAAACCTAATTAATTTATAATTAACAAAACCCCTCTCAACTCTATTTCTCTTTTAATATCTTATTTTGCCCTAACACTCAAATTATTTTAACTCTCTCTCCATATATATATATATATATATATATATATATATATATATATATATATATATATATATCCCACTATTAAAAGACTATTAAAACCCTAATTTAAAAATACATTATAAACCTACCTTGCACCTTTAATCTGTTCTTTTTCTTTTATATACCCTAACCCTACCCGGGCTAGGGTTTATTCTCTTTTTTTTCTTGTGTTACGCAGGGGCCAAACCTGCAAATGGCGGAGGGCATAGGAAGGAGCGGCGGAGGAGTGTCTCGCAGGTCTCACGCAGGGGAGGAGGGAAGGAGGCTGAGTGAAAGGGAGGCGGAGGTTACGGGGGGGGGGGGGCTCCCCGTAGGACTGCCACTGTCAGGCCTGTGGGTCACGGCCCATAGAGCTGGCCCTGGCCGCCACTGTGGGTCGTGGTCCGCAACCAACACCGCCACCGCTGTGGGGTCGCCGCCCACTACAAGGAGGGGTTCCGCAGGGGGGTTTTTTTTTTAAATTATGTTTTTTTTTTCTTTTTTTTTAATTTAAAATTTTGCTTTGTAATATCTCCTTTTTTTTAATATAAAATGAGATTTTATATATATATCTAATTTATATTATATATTAAAAATATAATTTAAAAATAAATATAAGTAAATATATATATTATATATAAAAATATATATATTATATATATATTTATTTATTTATGTACCTATATTTAAAATGCAAATATAAATAAATATATAGATATATATATTTATTTATATACATATATTTTGAATGCTCATTGGAGTTAGGGCTAAACTTTCATTTAAGCAAATATAAATTATTAACATAGAACGGATTATTATTACTTCTCAGATTTAAATCAAGGTATTATTATTTTTTTCTTAAGTTGAATACCATAAATCAGTGATAGACTAAATAATTTAGATTTATTTTCTGCAATAAAAGATTGACAGACATCCAATGAAATTATACAGCAACTAAAGAATATGATATTATTTAAATCAAATAGGCTATTCATCTCTAGATTTTATTTTCTGCAAAAAGGTAAATAACAGAGTTTAATAATTTTAACAGCAACTATATAAATATGTGATTATTTAAACTAGATAGACCATTTAATTTTTTAGACTTAAATTTTTGCAATAAATATGTGATTTTAATTTCTGCAACTTTATTTATCTAGGATCATTTCAATCTATCCTTAGAGATATGCAAATGGGAAATAAACTGAATATCCACTTTCAAAGTAACATGCATGCATTCATTCAATTCATTTTTTTTAAGATCAGTACAAACTAAATCCCAACAGAATCTTTTCATTTAGGCAATAATAGATTAACAGAAATAATACATTTGTTTAAGGCATCTTTAGAATTCAATATAGACATTATTTCAAGAGGGAGAAAATACCCAAACTAGTCTCTCATTTGTATCCAAGGAGGACTCTAACTAAAATAAATACATTTTCTTTTTCAAGTAATGTATAACATATAGTTTCCCTTTACATTTCTACAACTTAAAATATAAACTATTCTTTTTTTTTTTCCAATTCTTTTTTTTTTCTGCAAACCATAAGTCCAGCAACTTCTACTTGTCCTTCTCTTTTCTTTCAACAACCTGCAATAAATCAAAGGCTATGACCATGGAGTGCTCACCTCCCTACCTAGGCTAACTAGTAGCCACCCCCAAGCTTGGAGAACCAAGCCCTAGATAGGAAACACACATGCAAACACAATAAACAAGGGAACAACTAACACAATTCACATTCCCAACCAAGGCTATATTGCACCACACATTGTGATGTCTTTTCAAGGGTGGTAGTGGACCAAGTACCCTGAGGAGACTGCAAATATGGTAAAACATATAGCCACCTTGTGGCAAACCAAATACATCAAGTATAACAACCCCATATTCCTTATGCCCCCCAACGCATTCATGCCTTATTTCCCTCCTTATGACCCCCAATGCATAAACAAGCCATGCAGCAAGGGTCACATAAAGTCCCTTGTGATCACTCTCATAACGAGAACCTCTCACTCAAGGGCTGTCACTTCTACCACCCACAAGACCATCCTCTCTCCCAAGAGTAGGAGGTCTTGGTTACTCCCAAAACACATACATTGCATAAACACCAACCATCAAATAAATTTCCAAGAAATACATGCAAGAAAACTAGTCTTTTACACAAGCATTTCTTTCAAAACAACATGCAATAAGAAAACGTTACAAGAAAGGTGAAACCAACCTTCAACTGCCCAAGGGTATGCTAGTTTTGTTGAGGATGAGCAGCCCAAATCCACAAGTCTTTCCTTTCTACACTTAGCCAAAATTCTTAATTCACAATCTATCTTTTTCCTTTCAAACTTTCTTGTCTCCAAAAATGGAGAGTGGGTGATTACCCACAAAATCTCTCATTCTTGCTTAAGAACAGAGAGTTTTTTAGTGGCAATTCTTTGCCAATTGGCAAATTCATGTGATTTGTCTGGGGCAAAATCGTGGTCAAATTGCCCAGAATTTCGGGGTTAACGGTGCACTGTATAATCTGGCTTCGCCATTAACCACACATCGCCGACATGCATGCCCGTAATATTCACCTAAAATCACTCGGACATGGGTATTAGATCACCTCCATATATTTTCCATCAATAGTAAAACGACCACGTACCCAGGACCTGATTCGCCAATGGTAAATTAAATGTTCATTGCACGCGTCGGCCAAATTCGCCAATATCAATTAAAACATTATAAGCATTCGAGGACCCATTTCACCCCGCTTAAATTAAATTTTCATTGCACGCCCGTGCAATTCGCCAAAAATGCAATTAAATTAAATGTTAATTGGCAATTGCGACGCCCAAGCCCCGCGCAATTCACCAAAAATGCAATCATGGATTGCTATAAATACACTCTTTCTTACACTCTTTCTTACAATTTGTTCGTGTCTGATTAGTAAATTGGGAGCTCTCGAGTCTCGATTCGCATTCCGCAAATTGAGTTGGAAAGTTGAAGTTCATGCACATTGTAGGGCGGAGGGCTAGAGTTACAATCCGGCAACACAGGCCCAGGCATTCCTGATTCCTGATTCAGAGAATTGAGAAGGCATAAAGGTGAGTAATCATTTCTTCATACTTGATAGTATTAGTTTTAACTTTTAATTCGTAGTGAGAGGTCAAGACTCAAGATGTCACAGTTAGACATGGGTGAGACTCCTCAGGGTGGTGAAGGGATTGAGATGTCAGAAAAGGGTAAGACTCCTCAGGGTGGTGAAACTGAAGGGATTGAGAGGCCATCAAAATGCCCAAAACATAAACTTAAAGATACTACCATAAAGTCTTTCTTTGGAATTGGCAAAGTTTCTAGTCCATCAACGTCTGTAGTTGCAGAAGCCATTCACAGTAGCTCACCACCACCACAAGGTGGGATTGTCATTGAGTTAAATGCATCAAATGAGGATGGCAATACTGACATGGTAGAAGATGTTGTAAGGGATACACACAATGAGGTAATTCACTCAGATGCAAATGCTAGTACTGAAGATGATGTTGGTAGGAAGAAAAGAAAAAGGAAAGTAAAACTGGGGCGAGAGTGGGAGATGACAAGGAGTTTTAAGATTGATTGGGTAGCAAAGTACCCATTCATTAAACCGGTCCCAAACAATGATGAACAACCAACAGAATGCAGGTGTAAGATTTGTAGCTGGAAAACAAAAAGAGAGAAGAAGATGCAGCTAAAGCTTGACACCATAGAAAAGCATATTGGTAAGGTTTATGAAAAACAGATCATAGACGGAAAGGAAACATGAGTAGTAAGATGAAAATCAAAGGAAGAATGTCTTCATGTTAAGTATGCCATAGAATATGAAGAGCATAACCACAAAACGATAGTGATTGGTAATAGTGGATTTGGAAATACAATCGAGGCTAGGCTTGAACATGCAGCGAAAGATGCAAACCTGGCAAAGACTGTTCAGATGAGTGTTATTTTTCATATTATGTCAAGAGGGCGTCCTATGAAAGATTTCCCAGAATTTAGTAATTTATTATCTTTTTTGAATGTTCCTCACTATCCTATGTCACATTGGTCAATAAATGCTGGATGGGAAATGGCAAACTGTCTCGCTGAGGTGGAAAAGCAAAATTTACAAGAGAGTGTAAAAGAGTCAAATTTCATTTCATTATCCATAGATGAAGTTACTGCGGTAGATAACACTGCTTGGGTTTGTATGCATGTGTATACTGTAAAAGAACACATTCGTCGAGCTCATCTACTCTGTGTTCGTAAAATGAGGGGCAATTCAACAGCAGAAAATTTATATTTGGAAGTTAAGAAAGCTTTGAATGAAATTACTGGTATGGATGACTTGACAATTGCCAAGAAGTTGGTGTGTGTTGGAGCTGATGGAGTTGCAGTAATGCAAGGTCAAAGGACCGGTCTTTGCGCAAGATTACAAACTAGTATTGCACCATACATGGTTGGCATTCACTGCATGGCCCATCGAATGAATTTAGCATATAGAATTGTAAGCAATTTCCCTACAGTGTCAAAAGTTGAATATCTGGTCCACGAGATCCACTCATACTTCTGTCGAAGTCCTAAACGTTTTGCAAAATTTCATATTTTTGCTGAGGGAGTAACAGGAGGAAACAAGCTTCTCAGGGATGTTGAGACCAAATGGATCTCCTTGCATGGACCAGCGGAACGAGTTCTAATAGAATATCAATCCTTGATCGGTATAATGTATGAGCAACGCCTCACAGTAGACAAAGCTCTTGATCTCTTACGTAAGTTAAGTGATATAGAGACTCTGTTAACTTTAGCTAGTCTTCTCCCCATGCTGGATTCAATGAATGAACTTGTTAAGAAAGCCCAAGATAGAACTATGTATATCAATGAGTATAGCACTCTACGTAAAATGACATGCTTGAGCTTGGATGGTCTATATTCAGATCTAACAGGGCGAAGCCCAAATTTTTTTAGGTGGCAGATAATTACAGATTTGAATCATGCTGAAAATTTTTTACATTTCAATACCAAAAATGAGCTATGTGTTTTTGTAAAAGGATTTTAGATACCAATGCACCAATCTAAGATGGGCAAGCGAGGCAGAGTACTACCAGTTAAAAAGGAAGATTTTGACAGGATTGTTAAATCTGTTAGTGATAATTTGAAGTCTATTGCATATGAAATTTCAACTAAGATTCGTGAAAGATTCCCTCGAGAAGAAATACTTGAAGCCATGGGTTGTGTGTATCCTCAATTTTGGCATTCAATTGGAGATAATTCAAATGACGCAAAGATGTATCATAAAAAACTAGAGGAATTGATATTGACATTTTCAAAAGATGCATATTGCAATGGACAGCCAATAGAAGGAATTTTAAATTCAAATCATCTTAGAAAACAATGCAAACAGTTTGCATTGGTTATGAAATAGCAGTTGGTTAACTTGGAGAATCCATTTGAACCTGGATCAATCACAAGGCTTTGGAAAAGGATAGATCAAAGTGAAGCATTGCGTATTGCAATACCAGAATTTTTGAAACTTGTTGATTTATGTCAAACAATGATATTGGGGTCGGTGGAAGATGAGAGAGTTTTCAGTGCATTGGGGCTTTTGAAATCAAAGATCAAAAACAAATTAGACAAGAATTTGGAAACTTGCTTGAGGTTGTTTGTAACCTAGTATAATGTTAGAGATTTTCCATATGATAGGGCACTGGCAATCTGGAATTCCATGTGTGAAAGACGAGGGGTGTGTAACACTTTAAAAGCTGGTGGTGTTACTGCTAGTGCTAGTGCTGAGACAAATGAATATGATGGATCGTAGACTCAGAGTCAGCATGAAGACGAAGACATTTTTGAATACCCGACTCAAAATGAAGATGAACCTGTTAGTACTAGTCAGTTTCCGGATCTTGAGTCCATTTGGGATATAGAAGCCTCAGACAGTCAGACTGAGTCACTGAAGTGAATTAGTAGTCAGTTTATAGGTATTTATAATTATACTACAGTTATTGAGTCATATTACAATTTCAATTTGCAAAATTGCAATACTATAGTTGTCATTGATGATTTTTGATATTGTATTCCTTGAATTTGTCAATCAGAAGTAGAACGGATACTTATTTCATATTTTAAATTGTGAATTTGAATTATTACTAAACAATTGAATTATTAGTAAATTGATATTTGGTTCCACACTATGTTGAACATGAAATGCAACAATTTGTGTCACAAGATCCATAAAATTATTCATACTGCATAACCATTACTGCTAGAACCTTTCTACTGTTCTACAGTAAATGCTTAAAATGATGTTCATGGCGATTAGGGTTTTGTGTTTTTTTTTTGTCTTAGTTGGCTAGTAAACCGAAGTTGTTGTGCGTTGAAAATCTGAGTTGTCCTCTATTTATTTGTCCATATCATCGTCAAGTGTGGTCAAACTAGTTGGTCAGACATGTTTAATGTTTCATCTCTAACTCGCAAATAAATTTCATGTTTAACAATTTAAGTGGTGAGTTAGCGAGTGTTGGACCTGTTGGTTTGGGTTTAAATCATGAGGTCTCTTGTTTTTTGAGCGTTAGCATTTTATGTTAGCAAGGTGGAGATTGTTAATGAAATTACTTTGGTCATGAGTTTGCGACTGGGTGTGATTTTATGTTGTCGCACGGTCGCGAGGTGTTCGTGGTTAATTCATTTTAATTTGCAATCATGCGATGTAGTTGGTATCGTAGCTTAGTTGGTTTCATCGCTTGCTTGCAGGTTTTGAAGTTGTTTAGCATTTTAAGTTGCGATTTGGCGATAGGTAAGTTTTGGTCTGATTTTGTGGTCATCGCATGCTCGTCGGTTTGTAAGTCTTAAGTCAAAAAGTGTTGCGAGCATGCGATGGCAGTTAAGTGCCTTGTTGTCACGGGATCGCAAGGGTTTAAGTCAAGTTAAGTTTCGAGTTGCGAGCTTGCGATGAAATAAGTTATTTTGTTATATTTGCAGTGGTCGCCAGCTCGCAGGTAAAGAAAGAATATTACAAATAATGTTGTGAGGTTGCGACTGAAGGGCTTGATGAAGATCAATGGTTGTTGCTCACTCAGGAGATTCTTTGAGGATTCGTAAAAGGGGTTGCAAGCTTGCGATTAAGAGGATTTGGTAGCATTGTTGCTAACTCACCAGTTCCTTTCTTAATTGTTATAACCAGTTGAGAGTGTGCGATTAAAGATGGGGATTTACACGTGGACTTGTTTGTCGAGTTCTATAAAAGTTTTGAATGGCAATCGCAATCAAATACCACAATAGCTAGTTCATGCAAGTGTGGCAACTAATGAGACTTGAGAGAAGTGACGGCTTGCATGATCTAGCCGAGATTTTGACATTTGTACAATTGCATTAATGATGGTGCCCATTCCCAAATACCATTTTATGTTGCGAGGTTGCGACTGGATGTGATTTTATGTTATCACAAGGTCGTGAGGTGTTCGCAGTTAGGTCATTTTAATTTGCAATCATGCAATGGGGTTAATTTTGAAGTTGTTTAGCATTTTAAGTTGCACTTGCAATCTAGCGACAGGTAAGTTTTGGTCTGATTTTGTGGTCATCGCATGCTCACGGGTTTGTAAGTCTTAAGTCAAAAAGTGTTGCAAGCATGCGATGGCAGTTAAGTGTCTTCTTGTCGCGGGATCGCAGGGGTTTAAGTCAAGTTAAGTTTCTAGTTGCGAGCTTGCGATTAAATAAGTTGTTTTGTTAGATCAACGACTGTCGCTCACTCGCAAGATTCTTTGAGGATTCGTAAAAGGGGTTGCGAGCTTGCGATTAAGAGGATTTGGCAGCATTGTGGCTAACTCGCTAACACGTGGAATTTTTTGCCGGGTTCTGTAAAATTTTTGAATGCCAATCACCAATCAAATATAAGGGCATGAATTCAAATTTCGTCAAGCACTTCAGTTTGAAGTTTCAATTAATGCCACAGATTGTAGCTACTAGCTAGTTCATGCAAGTGTGGCAATTAATGAGACTTGAGAGTTGAGACTTGAGAGAAGTGACGGCGCCAAAATAGTAAATACCATAAATTGCAAGATCGAGCTGAGGTTTTGTATAATTGCATTAATGCATTCTATCTTCGAGGTAATCCAGTGAATTGAGCTCTGCAACAACGTTGGAGAATTCAGAGTGTTGGGTGTGAGAAAATTTCAAAAAATTGGTTAAGATTTTCTTCTGCAGCTAAAATGAGCTAGGTGACGAGTGGTACTAGAGGTTCCAAGCCCAAGCCCAAGCCCAAGGCCATGACAAGTGGATCAGGAGAACCTGGAGGTTCCAAGGCCAGTGCCACTGAGGAAACAATGGTTAAGAAATACAAAGAAGAATTTGTAGATTTGATGCCAAGGACTTCCGTTGCTTTGAATACAAATCATTTGGCATGGAGAGATTTATTTAGCCAATGCAGAAACCCTACCATGCCTAATATGACTGGTTATGCTCTGTTTAAGTATTTCTAGAATAATAGGGTTAAGGGTGTCCCAATGTCAAACCCTTGGCATTTAAATATGGCAAAGTTAATTGTGCCAGATGTGTATGTTGATGTGGATTTGATCAAAGAGTTGGCCAAACGCTATTGCCCAGTATCTAGGGTAATCAGAAGAAAGAACCAGTCTACCTTAGTTTCAATTAACAGAGCTAGCTTTGTTGAAGCTTTCCAGATTACTGGTTCTGCATGTACAAATATAGATTTGGAGTAGATTGTAGAGGATTATGACAAATACAAAGGTGTTATCAAGAAGCATGCAATCCCCAAATACATGCCTAGGGTGGATAGGAAGCTGGTTATAATTCCAAAGAGTATCAAACCACCATTTGACATCACACCTTTCCACCATTATATGCATTGTACAATCTGTGGATTATGTAGAGTGTTGGGTTTTGATGGAGATTCAACAGTGTCAGCTGAATTACTGATGATGGCCATGGAAATTCAACACCCAGATGTTAACAAAGATTATGATTATGTGGGCTATGTGGTTGAACACATTCATAATGCTCTAGTTCAAATTCAGAGTGGTGCACCCAGCCCTACATTCAAGCATTATTCTTTCTGATGCATTTAATCTTGTTCTATAATGTTGAGTTCTTGGATAAAGAATTGGAGCTTTTCAAAGAAGAACTCGGTGTCTTAATGCCAATACAAAGATGGACTCAGTGTCTTAATGCCAATACAAAGATGGACCCAAGTTTGGGACAGTAGTTCTCCCCATTCTTCTTTCCTTTTCTTTGAAAATTGGATTGTTTCGCCAATTATGGAAATGCTAGGAATAATTAGGGAACAATTGTTAATTGATGTTAGGAGAGTTTTGAGACCTTACCAGTTTGTTCCAAACTGTCTATTTCACATAACTGGGGGGATTTTTATTTTTTTGATAACTTTTTTGTGATCAGAGTCTATGGGTGTCCTCAGCCTCCCCATATTTTACCAAAGTTTGTTCCAATTAGGATTGCTTTTATGGAGTTTATCTGGCAATTGACCCTAGTTGAAAAAGAATACCTTGATAAACACAGGAAGGGTTCTTTTCTTCCTAGGCTTTGGGTTGCGTCTGATTTTACCATTGGTAGGAGTTGCTTTGATCAAGTAAACAATTTCCTTAAACAGTATAGGTTGGTTAATGTTGTGTCTAGATTCTGTGATCCGGAACAATTTATTAAAATTGCAATGCCAAAAATGACACCTTGGGCCACAATAAAGGACCATGAACCATTGGATGATGAAGATGTGGTTAGAAATTTGTTGAGAAAAGATGAAGTACAAGAAAGGAGAAGAAAATGGAAAAATTTGATGAGAGTTGAAGCATAATTGAAGGCTGCTAACCCTAGTTTCTCAGGTTTTTGCCCTAATAGCCCGTACCTAGAGAGGATTAACAAAATGTTGAGTTTATATGAAACTCTGATGGAACAAATGCCTCCAATTCCAGATTCCAAAGTGGCTACTCAGCAGCAAGACCCCCAAGATGTACATTCTTCACATGGCAAGAGGCCACTTAGTGTGTCTACTAATGATGTAGAGAGTGGGGATGAAGTTCAATCTACCCCAGCTGCAAAGAAACAAAAAACCAATGAGGTCGGTACAATTGTGAGGAGAGACCCTGCTAGAGCAATTGTTATAGAACAAGGACAATACTTTCATCAAATAAGGACACATCTCAGAGAAGCAGGGCAGAATGAAGAACAGGGAGAAACAAACGAAGCCCTTGCTCAAGGCTTTGATGAGCGTGTGATGTTGTCAAATGAATTCATGAAAGATGATGACTTTATTAAGTCATATGAATTTAAAAGTTTTTTGTCAAGATTGAAACAAAAACAATTAAGACAAAATATGATCATAGAGGAAGCAAATGAAGAAAAGAAATAGGAGATCATCGATGCATTGCAGCAATATGATCCTGACAGGGAGCAAATATCTATGGAACAGGCAAGATAATTGATTAAGAGTACTGGTATGATTATGATGCCTGACTAGGATATCCAGTCTACTTTTATTATTGATCAGATTAGGAAGCAAGAGGATCCAATGTTCAAAACTGAATTTGAAATTGGAGATGTAATAAGAGGATCAGAATTTAATCTTAAGTCAAAGATACTTGATGCTTGGTCTTTGGCCCCTTCCACTCAAAAGCCCCACCTTCTAAATATCCAAGTAGAAAAGAAAGCTGACAGAATGATCTGGAACTTGCAAAACACAACTGACATGGAGATTGCCTCTTTTTTTACTCAAGTTTCTTTCATGAATTTATCAAAAACAGAGGATTTGTCAAGAAGATACATAGAAACATATACCCAATTGATTACATTGAATAAAAAATATGAAGAGACACTGATGAAGAAGGGCGCTCTATAGGAAGAGTTAGTGGATTTGAAAGAAAAAATTGCAAATGAGCCCCCTCCACTACAGATTACAGAACAAGTACAAGAAATACCAGCTGATGTGACAGCAAAAATGGAGGAATACACAGGGAAAATTGAAAAGCTTGAAAAGGAACAAAATGTCAAGGCTATCTATGTTGTGTCAGGAATTCTGAAACACAGGATTAATGTATTGAAAGGAAAATTGATGGTAGTGCATGATTTGCATATTTCTTTGACAGAGGCAAGTAAAACATCCTCTGAGGCTATCACTTTTCTTGGACCTTTGTTCAATGTTTGGTTAGGAATAAGTAGATTAATGGATAAGCTAGATACTGCAATGATGTATAGTGACGAGTTTCCTCCCAAGATCAGTGACACCAAAGACATGGTGGAGGTAATAAATGCAGCTTATGCATTTTTCACAGGGAAGGATGTGCTTATAAATGAAAAATTGCAGACATTTGGGGAAGGTTATAGTAAATTGGTGCCTTCAATTTATGGTAGTAATGGACAGTTGAAATTAGTTTCTGATTGGACTAGCGAATTTGATTTGATTCTGGAGCAAGAAGAAATAATCAAGCATGTAAATGAACAGGTTGATGCTGATTTCCTTAATGGTATGCTTGATTCACTGTTCAAGGTTGAGGTTGACCATGCAAAATTTATTGTTGACTCCAGGGCAGTTACAGATGCCAGATGGATAGATTCAGTTGCAAAGTTGGAAGAGGTAAAGGCATTCAGTTGGCCAACAAACAAAGAGGTGGACAGGTGACAAGCCATGCTAAAGCCAAAGAAGAAATCTCAGGTTGAGGTTGCTACCCAAGATTACTCACAGTAATCTTTTTCTTTTTAATCAGTAGAGAGGGATGGCCAGTTGGCCACTTTTATTAATGTTGAGCTTGAAAACTCTTATATAGTTATAAATTTATAATAGCTCAATTGTTCAAGAATTTGATAAGTGCATAGTTGAAAACTTGAATCGCATTGTGAATTTACTTTCTGATATCATTATGAATATAATATCAATATCATTTGTAGTTTGATATCTTCACATAATTGTCTTTGTGTTGAATTTATGTTTTCACTATGAATTGAATGGTCAAGGGTTTTTCAGTTTACATATGAATCTAGGTTGTGTATGTAATGGCATTATTCATTATTGAAGTTTATTATCAAGTTGTCTTGAATTGTAAGTTTAAAGTGACTCTAGAGTCTATGCCCTAGGATAAGGCACCGGTCTGTTGTCTTGATGTTTTACTAATTATGTTGTATAATGTATTCTTATCTATTGTGGTGTTTAATAGTAAAACTTTCATTCTTAATACTCTTGAGTCTTATGATTTTATATGCTATGGATGTTTATGTAATATATATGGAGGTGTTCTATGACTATCTATAATCCGCCCACCAATTACAATGAGGTGAATTGAATGGTCAAGGGTTTTTCAGTTTTCATATGAATCTGGGTTGTGTATGTAATGGCATTATTCATTATTGAAGTTTATTATCAGGTTGTCTTGAATTGTAAGTTTAAAGTGACTCTAGAGTCTATGCCCTAGGATAAGGCACCGATCTGTTGTATTGATGTTTTACTAATTATGTTGTATAATGTATTCCTATCTATTATGGTGTTTAATAGTAATACTTTCATTCTTAATACTCTTGAGTCTTATGATTTGATATGCTATGGATGTTTATGTAATATATATGGAGGTGTTCTATGACTGTCTATAATCCACCCACCAATTACAATGAGGTAAATTAAAATTGAATGGTCAAGGGTTTTTCAGTTTACATATGAATCTGGGTTGTGTATGTAATGGCATTATTCGTTATTGAAGTTTATTATCAGGTTGTCTTGAATTGTAAGTTTAAAGTGACTCTAGAGTCTATGCCCTAGGATAAGGCACCGGTCTGTTGTCTTGATGTTTTACTAATTATGTTGTATAATGTATTCCTATCTATTGTGGTGTTTAATAGTAATACTTTCATTCTTAATACTCTTGAGTCTTATGATTTTATATGCTATGGATGTTTATGTAATATATATGGAGGTGTTCTATGACTGTCTATAATCCGCCCACCAATTACAATGAGGTGAATCCTTAATATGTATTATGATTCCAAACTAACAGAAAATTTAA
This sequence comes from Cryptomeria japonica, assembly GCF_030272615.1. Taxonomy (NCBI): domain Eukaryota; kingdom Viridiplantae; phylum Streptophyta; class Pinopsida; order Cupressales; family Cupressaceae; genus Cryptomeria; species Cryptomeria japonica. The sequence continues at coordinate 17,980,771 of NC_081413.1, read as the reverse complement.
ATGAAAAATTACATACACCATAACAATGCAACAAATGAAAAAAGTTAAATCTCATGATTCTGATCATTTGAAAGAGATACAATTATACACAATAAATTTAATAATTTATATATAACTCCTTCAAGAACCTGCACAAAGCTTGACACTAAATTCTTTTCATTTGCTATATAAATGACTATATAGTATACAACTTGCTCCCTTCACCTAGAGTCTAAAATGAAGAATCACTACTGGAACCAGAAAAGGAACCCCAATGACTATACAACTTGCAAAACTGCTTGAGTCGTGCCATTATCACCCTGATGCCTTCGAATGGAATGTGAGATGTTACGTTCTGTCCAAAAGATCATTTCCAAATAGAGGAGGAAGCCTTCATGCCCAGGAATAGAGACAATGGAAAGAGGAACTTGAGCCTTCATGCCCACGATCAGGGAAAGTGGAAATAGGATCTTTAGGGAAAATGTAATCTGTTGGGGAGGGGTTGTAGCTTCCATGTCATCACAAAGATGACTGGCTACCACTCCCCATCCAAACAAATCCTTCTTTCATTCCTCTGCGGGCTCCTTCTTCAAACCCCTTGCCGTCCTATGCAAGAGTAGAAGTAGAGGATGTGCCATGCTTGGCCCTTCTTGATAAGAAAAGGCTTTCACACCCCCTCTGGCAATCCTTCTCACTTTCACAACCCCTCTGACAATAAACAAACTCACACAGAAGAAAATAAAAAAACATCCATCTGGTATCACAGAGAACACAATGAGTACAACTCCATGCATGATCTTGCTCAAACATCATCTTCCTTTCTGAGGAAAAAAACCACTCTAAGAAAATGAAAAAGGTTTATTTTCTCTTCTACCAATTAAGTCACCACTCTATTGTATTTATAACATTTTCACACTTCATTTGGTGATGCTCATTCTGCATTCACGTGAAAAATTATCATTTTGGTAGTTTCCAACATGACTGTAGACTCTAGAAGTCATCATCATGCCTATAAAATCCACTGTATCCTGCTAAGGCTCATCTATTGTGAACAATTTTATTCTAATTTTATTCCTCCTTGATTGGACAAATTCTGCTTCAAAATCCCTGACAACAAGCAACCTGAGCTCTTATTTCTCAGAGAAATCTGTGATCTCCCATCTCTAACTCAGAAGCTATCAAATCCTTTTATGCCTCTGAAATCATCGTCCTCGCTTGTCTAATCAACCTCGACTCAAGAGAAACCTTCAAACTAGTCCCTCAGGAATGAGTCAGCATCCAAGCCTTATGGTTATCGCTAGCTTGCGAGGTAAAATGTCTGAAGACGTGATCAAGCCGCGAGCTAGCGACCAGATAGTTTGTGTTTAAGTTTTATGGTTATCGCTAGCTCGCGAGGTAAAATGTCTGAAGACGTGATCAAGCCGCGAGCTGGCGACAAGTTGGTTTGGGTTTACATCACGAGGTCTCAAGCTTTTTGGGTGTTAGCATTTTATGTTACTGAGCTAGAGATTGTTAGTGAAATTGCTTTGGTCGTGAGGTCTCGAGTTGTTCTGATGTCATACATTATAGCCATGAGAGTTAGCGAGTAACTCATTTCATACAGTTGTTGCTAGCTCTCATGTTTGTTTAATGTTAGCATTTTTAGGTCACGAGCTAGCGACTAGACAGTTTGTGGTTAGGTTTAATGGTTATCGCCAGCTCACGAAGTTAAATGTCTGAAGACCTGATCAAGCCATGAGCTTGAGAGTGAATTGCTAGCGGTTAAGAGATAAACAGTTTTATGTTGGCGAGTACGCGACAAGGGTTAAAGTTACCACTATCTCCAAGTCGCTATGGTGAAGAGGACTTAACATTTTTGTGGTCGAGAATTGGCGAGTGGCAGTTCAGTTTTCCTCAGTCGCTAGATCTCAAAGTTACAAAGGCTTAGCATTTTTAGCTTGCGAGTTGGAGATAGAGAGAGTCGTAAGGCCTTGTCGCTAGGTCGCGAGATGCCCTAATGGGTAGTCTTCCAAGTAGAGAGATGACGACTGCGTGCCACGTGTTTTAATGACTTAAAGTTAATATCTTGAAATCGCCAATATTTTTATTTTTATGGTTTGAAAATAGCTTGAAATTGCCAATATTTATATTTTTATGGTTTGAAAATAGGTTGAAATTGCCAATATTTTTTTTTTAATAGTTTGAAAATAGGTTGAAATCACCAATGCAAATATTTTTCTAGTTTTAAAAACATTACAATTCGGCCATGCAAATATTTTTGGGGTTTTAAAAACATTACAATTCGCTAGGAATTTTTCACAAAATTTGAGTGATCACGGCTAATTCGCCAATGGAGATTATTATTTTTCTCCGTAAACCGCAAAAATTCGCCCATAAAATTAAAATTTTCCTCAGGAATTATACAACTTTCGCCAGGTTTTTACAACTTGTCCAAGGGGGGGGTTTCTTAAAGTTTTCCCTGCTTAAGAAGACCCTAGTGAGAGTTCTCACAAGTTTCTAAAACTGAAAGGGGAAAGTAAGGTAAAATGGGAAAGGGAACTCTCATTCAAAAAGGAAGGTTAACAACTTAGTTCAAGCCTTCTAATTTCAATTTTCGCACAACTTAGAAAAGTCACTTTTTAGGGTGTCTAAATGGTCACATGAGAGTTGGTACATGCCTAAAATTACTCCTAACCCTTAGGTATAACTTATGAGCTTTAAGAAACCCTATTAAACTACCCCTAGGTGTCCATTTAACCCCTTTTAAACCCCTCTCAAGTTAATTTTGGGGTCATACCTAAGTTGACTACCCCAAAGATTCTCTACCTAAGGCATTTATGGAATCACATTAAATTAATTGAAGAAGCTATGCTTAAACAACTCCCTCCAAGAGACAAATTTAAAAACTCAAACATAAATCCACACGTGTCAAATGACACAAAGAAAATACTTTTACAAAATTATACATGAAATTGTGTCTCTCGTTGGATTTACACAAATAAATAAAATTCAATTTAACATTCATGCAACAATCACTTTCATGAATAAAATACGACACAAATGGGGTATTGTCTCTCCAAATAGACAAACCCTGGTTTTACGAACATACATAGGTCTAGGTTTGGTTCTCCATAATATTTCCATGGTCACATGGATATCTTTTCCTACGCAACTCAATTACACATTAGTAATTTCAAATAACCTCATGTAATATTAAACACATGAATTAGAATACACATCAAACACTCTGCATACAATTTACATTTGAACAATTCAATATATCTTATATCCAAATAATTCCACCTAAGCAATTATCATAACTCTCATAATTTTGATCCACACATAAAACATACATCTTAATTCTATCATCATAGTAAAGTCCTGCAAATCCAACTGCAAATCCAAAAATGACATACATCATCTCAAATTAATCCTATTCTAGAATCATGTAGAGTTCTATATCATAAAGAATATAAATGAAGCATCAACATACATCAATGTTATCCAAATCATGGAATCATATAAGTTCTAAATCCAGATATAGCTGACCTACATTAGATCAAGATTATCCCATCAGTGGATCTTTTAGGATTTCAAATTCATAATACATCAAAATGTATTCCACAAGGTGAAATGATTCTATAACTTCGTTCAATTACTTTTCTCACCAATCTATCTGTCTAACATAGCCCATCCTATTGAATTAAAGCATTTATTAATAGGGTCAAACATGGTCAACTAAGTTAATCAAAGCTTGGTTTTGGGAAGGCCTTACATCCTCCTCCCCTAGAGTTCGACTTACTCCTAGAAGTCGCATTAGTAGAATTTATGAAGTAGGGACATAACATTTCCCACAATTTCAATGAGTTACTCGAAATCTTATCTTGCCTACTAGAAGGTTGAAATAACAAAATCAACTTATTATTGTAATTAACCTACTATCTTCACAAAGTTAAATTCTTAGTATTTTTTATTACATTTCCCTTCGATCTCAGGTAGGTGCTTACAAAGTTCTACTTTTCAACAACTTACATTAATGCGCCCTCCAAATCATATCAATAACACACATCCACTCCCACAATCAAGGTTACACCTGATAGTTTACTTATTAATTTCTAGGAGTCATACTTACTAAGGGTTCGTGTAAAACATGCTTATTCCACCGCAATTTTCATCCATGCTTGCCACTAAAGAGAATTGTCATCACAGTTTATTCTTAATGGATCTACTTATCTTACATCAAGGCACCTCATTAGGGTGTTAATAAAATACTTGTTAAACCATCCTAGGTGTATAATTTCTTCCAACTTCCTTAGGTAACAAGGCATAATCAAATTTAGGTTCTTCAAATCCACCCCTATATAGGGTAGTTTTCTACCACTAGGGATTAAAATGTTTATATTTCTAGGCACCATGGTTTAAGTTTCATAGGGTACATTATTCGCAATTTTCAACCATTAAGGTACATAACAATCCCATTCTAAGGGACTGATGGATATCATTAATACTTATTTTAGATATCATCCACGCAATCATCTCCATACACATGCCAAATTTACTAGTCGACAATCATTACTTTCGCAATTCATTAGGTCTAGGTCATACTATTGTTATAAATTTTTCTCTTTCAGATTGCTCGCAATTAATTTTACTTAGGAGGATATTCCTTCCTTTATCTCGATTTGATAAAATATATTCTTTGTTAATTCTTTGTGCCTAATTTCACTCCTTGCGGTTTTCTCCCTTGACACACTATCAGTGGTTTAACGAACATGATAGACATTTACACAAATCTCATCACTAGGGCTAGCTATGTCAACCATCAAAATGACCACTTGACACTTTAAAAGGTCAAAATAAAAATTACTTTTACCGAGCCCAATAAAAAGAAGAAAAATGCCGACAATTGAAAGATATTAAAACTAGTAATGTGGCAAGTGCCATAGCTCAAATAAAAAGAAACATAAATTTAGTGGTCCTTTCATCATAGAGAGAATAAATGAATAAATAAATAGGAAGTACTAGCCCCCAGGTCACGAAATGGTCTTCAAAGAAAATAACAAAATAATGTCGAATCAAACTCAAAACAAGATGACCATTCTAGCCATGCTATAGGGAGTAACCGCAGCACATCACCCAAGATCACACGTCCTGAGTGTGTTAGGAAGTAGTAATTAGACTCTTGAGATTCTTAGATTATCTACATTCCTTTATTATTTACAAGATATCTTCTATCCATGAGATTGCAATTGTTTAATAGATCATGTCTCATTTTAACCTTCACGTGATAGCTATCGCAAGCCACACTTTCCGACATGATTCGCTATCTATTTAGGGTTATTAACATCCATAATTATATCTAACAGATGATTGCACTAACTCTAGCATTCTTCATCCATTCTCCTTGGACTTCCGTTAATTATCTTATTATGCTAATCCTTGGTTCAATGTTATGTGGTAGCTCAAGCATTGATACTTTCATGTCTTACAAACACGGTTGATAGTTCGGTTCAAAATTGACACTTGTTTACTTAGAACCACTTAGGATTTGTATAATGTAATCATATAATTTTACTAGGGACATCATTTGTTTTATTAGCACCTTATGTTAGCTCCTTATATTTTCTCCTCTAACATTCACTTGCCTTCATTAGGTAGGAGCTTGTTGTCAAATTACTAACACTTATGGTTAAGAACCATTTGGGGTGGAATTATTGTCAAGTAAGGTCGATAATGGTTGACAACAAATTCCTACCCACACATTTCATGACATATTTCAAACAACTCGTAGAGTGGACTGATTCTCTCCTACTTCACTTATGCAACTATGAAATCAAGGGGGTGTGCACTCGAGGAGTGACCAACACCCATCCTTTTTAAATATTATTTAGTAAAAACGAAGCTATCACTTTCCATATTACTTATTTATATTTACTTACTAGCCAAATTCCGGCATATCACAACCTTTGATCTCTCCAATCTAAATAAACAATCTTACCATCCCAATATCCAGTTACCCAATTACGGTATAACATAAGGATGTCCAATAATTACCAATGTCTTAAGATCCATAATTTTCCAAGTTCTCCCTTGGCTAACCACAAAATTTGTCTCCTTATCAATGTTCTCATAAAATCTTTTATATTGCCAACTAATTCACATTAAAACTTTGGTATTATATTGTTGTTATACTATCTTTCCATAAGCCATTTCCATCCGCCTGTTGCTTCATCCATACTTAATGTTTTCGCATACTTTCACACTTGAGTGCCATAATTTGCAAAGCTTCTTCGATTGTGCCTAGTAGTTAAATTGTGATACATATCGTCTTGTACCTAGTGACTAGCCATGATTGGGTTGCACTTTTCTTCTTAGTTTCTGGACGAAAACCAGTTACACATTTCTAGATTATAGGATCCTAATACTTTTATACTCCTTGCACTTCAATGGAGATTTTTGTACGATTCCCAATTCAACTCTACTCTTTCTTCCATTATTTGCTTTTTTCCAAGATTATCTTCCCATAAAGGAACTAGTTAGGCTTTACTTGCTTGCTTCCCCCAGTTATATAATCACGGATGAACTTAGGGTTTATTGTAAATACGTGTTTTCACCTAAGAAGTTCATGCCTCCTTTCTCCTTATTTATCTCATCTATAGCATTACTAGGGTTTTCTGATCGAGGAGATTTCCATTCTTCCTTTTAGTTCCCTATCTTCAGGGTTACCCAACTAGCTTCACTACATTGCTACAAAAATTGTCCAACAAATGCTCTTAATAAGAATTCTAACATGACAACATTCTAGTCATTAGGGTAGGTTAAGGCTTCTTCTAGTATTCGTAAGAGCACCCCTTTACTTGCCTCCATTTTTGTCTCCAATGGCGGCCTTGATCTTTTTAACCATCCTCATTTTACATAGCTTACAATTTTATTTTGAACTATCTTGATCTTATTTATCTTGTTTATTGTGCCTTTATCTTATGTCTAACTATCTTACTTGACTTGCCATGTCAAGAACGTATCTCGATGGATGGCATTCTCTTAGTTACCATCAAGAGTATTTTAATGAAGAATTAGCTCCTCATACTTGATTTGGTTAGGGCAATCATTGTGTTTTAGGTTCCAATTGAATGGTAACCCATAAGTACTAAAGAACTAAATTCCGTTAATAAACACTGAAATTACTTCAAATGAATAAATAGTTGAAATTTTTGCAGCCTTTGGGGTTTTATTATGCCATAAACCTTATGACTAATAATTTCAAATTTTTGGGCTCTTACTGACCCTTGGAACCCCTTGAATTGATATTTGTTGATCTGTTGATTTAAAAGAATTTTCACTTATGTTTCACTTTGTTATATCACAAATTTCCACTTATGTGTTATACTTCAAGCCATAGTTTGGTTCCAACTAAGTTATGAATGTAGCCCATGTTCACCAGTGTATGAACCTAGGGCTCTGATACCAAAATGTCATGCCCAAACTTTGGGCAAAACACAGAGCACAAATTTTATTTTTTTTAAACACTAAATTTCATGCAACCATTGCTTAATTAGTTAACTCATCTAGCCAAATTGTTCCAAATAAATTTCTAATTGATATTAAATTCGGACATAACTAATTACGATAACTCCTATTATTAAACGGTACAAATAAATTTTATAAGGGTAATATTAAATTTACTTGATAATCCTTTTCATTTCAGTTGCGCTTATTAGTACTTAATTAGATCCATTTCTTTTAATAGGCATTAATAAACTTACTTGGTTCGATATCAATTGTTTAACAAATATCAAATTTCCATCATCCGGTTTATACATTCTTTCTTAATAATTTAATTTAAATGCGGAATACTCATGTATTATTTTATTATCTCGTCAAATTTAATCAATAGATTGATTTAATCAAAACTCTCTAAAATAATTGATGAAAACAATAATAATCTTCAATAATCATTAATTGATTTTAGGAACTAATTAAATTACTCCTAACATTCGGTTTCTAAATGTCTATATTTTTTTTTTTCATAGTTAAAGTGTAGTTTAAACTAAATCGACTGAAGGGTCGATCAAATCCATAACGAAATTCCTTCTATAAGGTTTAATCTCTAAAATGTCTATTTAGATGGACTAAAACATTTCCTATAGTCCTAATATTTATCAAGTTATTATAAGTTTTCTAGTAATTAATCTCCATGAATAATTACAATTGTTCTTAAAAAAATATATCTTATTTAATGTCTATATAAAAAGGTCATAAATTATGAGTATATCAATTAAATAAGTAACCTAGGATATCAATAAATTAATTAGCATTGTCCATTAAACCTACTTAATATACTAATAAATAAAACTCTCATTAGAAAATATGAGTGCACCAATTATATGGTTAACATCACACATTTAAACCTAATTAATTTGCAATTAACAAAACCCCTCTCAACTCTATTTCTCTTTTAATATCTTATTTTGCCCTAACACTCAAATTATTTTAACTCTCTCTCCATATATATATATATATATATATATATATATATATATAGATATATATATATATATATATATATTCCCACTATTAAAAGTCTATTAAAACCTTAATTTAAAAATACATTATAAACCTACCCTGCACCTTTAATCTCTTCTTTTTCTTTTATATACCCTAACCCTACCCGGGCTAGGGTTTATTCTCTTTTTTTTCTTGTGTTACGCAAGGGCTGAACCCGCAAATGGCGGAGGGCATAGGAAGGAGGGGTGGAGGAGTGTCTCGCAAGTCTCACGCAGGCGAGGAGGGAAGCAGGCCGAGTGAAAGGGAGGCGGAGGTTATGGGGGGGCTCCCCGCAGGACGACCACTGTCAGGCCTGTGGGTCACGGCCCACAGAGGCGGCCTTGGCCGCCACTCTGGGTTGCGGTCCATAGCCGACAGTGCCGCCGCTACGGCGTCACCGCCCATGGCAAGGAAGGGTTCCGCAAGGGGGTTTTTTTTTTTTAATTACGTTTTTTTTTTCTTTTTTTTCTTTTTATTTAAAATTTCGCTTTGTAACATCTCCTTTTTTTTTTATAAAATGAGATTATATATATATATATATATAATTTATATTATATATCAAAAATATAATTTAAAAAAAATATAAGTAAATATATATATATATATATATATATATTTATTTATTTATTTATTTATTTATGTACCTATATTTTAAATGCAAATATAAATAAATATATAGATATATATATTTATTTATATACATATATTTTGAATGCTCATTGGAGTTAGGGCTAAACTTTCATTTAAGCAAATATAAATTATTAACATAGAACATATTATTATTACTTCTCAGATTTAAATCAAGGTATTATTATTTTTTTCTTAAGTTGAATACCATAAATCAGTGATAGACTAAATAATTTAGATTTATTTTCTGCAATAAAAGATTGACAGACATCCAATGAAATTATATAGCAACTAAAGAATATGATATTATTTAAATCAAATAGGCTATTCATCTCTAGATTTTATTTTCTCCAAAAAGGTAAATAACAGAGTTTAATAATTTTAACAGCAACTATATAAATATGTGATTATTTAAACTAGATAGACCATTTAATTTTTTGGACTTAAATTTCTGCAATAAATATGTGATTTTAATTTCTGCAACTTTATTTATCTAGGATCATTTCAATCTATCCTTAGAGATATGCAAATGGGAAATAAACTGAATATCCACTTTCAAAGTAACATGCATGCATTCATTTATTTCATTTTTTTAAAGATCAGTACAAACTAAATCCCAACAGAATCTTTTCATTTAGGCAATAATAGATTAACAAAAATAATACATTTGTTTAAGGCATCTTTAGAATTCAATATAGACATTATTTCAAGATGGAGAAAATACCCAAACTAGTCTCTCATTTGTATCCAAGGAGGACTCTAACTAAAATAAATACATTTTCTTTTTCAAGTAATGTATAACATATAGTTTCCCTTTACATTTCTACATCTTAAAATATAAACTATTCTTTTTTTTTTTTCTGCAAAACATATGTCCAGCAACTTCTACTTGTCCTTCTCTTTTCTTTCAACAACCTGCAATAAATCAAAGGCTGTGACCATGGAGTGCTCACCTCCCAGCCTAGGCTAACTAGTAGCCACCCCCAAGCTTGGAGAACCAAGCCCTAGACAGGAAACACACATGCAAACATAATAAACAAGGGAACAACTAACACAATTCACATTCCCAACCAAGGCTATACTGCACCACACATTGTGATGTCTTTTCAAGGGTGGTAGTGGACCAAGTACCCTGAGGAGACTGCAAGTATGGTAAAACATACAGCCACCTCATGGATAACCAAATACATCAAGTATAACAACCTCATATTCCTTATGCCCCCCAAGGCATTCATGCCTTATTTCCCTCCTTATGACCCCCAATGCATAAACAAGCCATGCAGCAAGGGTCACATAAAATCCCTTGTTATCACTCTCATAACGAGAGCCTCTCACTGGAGGGCTGTCACTTCTACCACCCACAAGACCATCCTCTCTCCAAGAGTAGGAGGTCTTGGTTACTCCCAAAACACATACATTGCATAAACACCAAAAATCAAATAAATTTCCAAGAAATACTTGCAAGAAAACTAGTCTTTTACACAAGCATTTCTTTCAAAACAACATTCAATAAGAAAACATTACAAGAAAGGTGAAACCAACCTTCAACTGCCCAAGGGTATGCTAGTTTTGTTGAGGATGAGCAGCCCAAATCCACAAGTCTTTCCTTTCTACACTTAGCCTAAATTCTTAATTCACAATCTATCTTTTTCCTTTCAAATTTTCTTGTCTCCAAAAATGGAGAGTGGGTTATTACCCACAGAATCTCTCATTCTTACTTAAGAAGACCCTAGTGAGAGTTCTCACAAGTTTCTAAAACTAAAAGGGGAAGGTAAGGTAAAATGGGAAAGGGAACTCTCATTCAAAAAGGAAGGTTAACAACTTAGTTCAAGCTTTCTAATTTCAATTTTCGCACAACTTGGAAAAGTCACTTTTTAGGGTGTCTAAATGGTCACATGAGAGTTCGTACATGCCTAAAATTACTCCTATCCCTTAGGTATACCTTATGGGCTTTAGGAAACCCTATTAAACTACCCCTAGATGTCCATTTAACCCCTTTTAAACGCCTCTCAAGTTAATTTTCGGGTCATACCTAAGTGGACCACCCCAAAGATTCTCTACCTAAGGCATTTATGGAATCACATTAAATTAATTGAAGAAGCTATGGTTAAACAACTCCCTCCAAGAGACAAATTTAAAAACTCAAACATAAATCCACACATGTGTCAAATGACACAAAGAAAATACTTTTACAAAATTATACATGAAATCGTGTCTCTTGTTGGATTTACACAAATAAATAAAATTCAATTTAACATTCATGCAACAATCACTTTCACGAATAAAATACAACACAAACGGGGTGTTGTCTCTCCAAATAGACAAACCCTGGTTTTACGAACATACATAGGTCTATGTTTTGTTCTCCATAATATTTCCATGGTCACATGGATATCTTTTCCTGCGCAACTCAATTACACATTAGTAATTTCAAATAACCTCATGTAATATTAAACACATGAATTAGAATACACATCAAACACTTTGCATACAATTTACATTTGAACAATTCAATATATCTTATATCCAAATAATTCCACCTAAGCAATTATCATAACTCTCATAATTTTGATCCACACATAAAACATACATCATAATTCTATCATCATAGTAAAGTCCTGCAAATCCAAAAATGATATACATCATCTCAAATTAATCCTATTCTAGAATCATGTAGAGTTCTATATCATAAAGCATATAAATGAAGCATCAACATACATCAATGTTATCCAAATCATGGAATCATATAAGTTCTAAATCCAGATATAGCTGACCTATGTTAGATCAAGATTATCCCATCAGTGGATCTTTTAGGATTTCAAATTCATAACACATCAAAATGTACTCCACAAGGTGAAATGATTCTATAACTTGGTTCAATTACTTTTCTCAGCAATCTTTCTGTCTAACATAGCCCATCCTATTGAATTATAGCATTTATTAATAGGGTCAAACATGGTCAACTAAGTTAATCAAACCTTGGTTTGGGGAAGGCCTTACAAAGCACACCGCTTCACTTTGGCACTAATGTCGGTTCATAGTGTTCTACCGGATCTCTCATATGTCGGTTCTCACTTCTTCAGCATATTGACATCAATGACAACATACAATATCATTAAGTCCACATACCGGTTCACATAATGCCAACAAAGCCAACATGAGAAATGACCTATTTTGTGGTTGTCGATATATAAGTTTTGTGTGGATGATCTTTTTGGTGAATGAATGCGACTGTATGCGAGCGAGAGGTGATCGAGGATCCGTTTTGGCATAGTTTCACGTGCACATTCTTGATCCAATAGCTGACTGAGACAGAGAACAGGGAAGAACAACAAAAGTTATCCAGTCAGTATATTTAACACTCAACTGGAACTCATCTAGGCATTGTAGATGTTATTTCAGAGTTCATTCACTGTAATTCATCACTGTAACTATCTTATAAGGCAGTGAGCCTTCCCTAAGGGTTGTATCATTTTGGGTTATTATAATTGAGCAATGAGCTCCAAGGAGTGTGCCGGAATGCATGTGCATTCCCATTTTGTAATATTGGTTTGCTACTGGCCATAGTGGAATAATATTGTGGTTTATGTAAAGTAGAAAATTGAACCCTAATGACTCCCCACTTAGGAGAGAGAAAGGAAGTCACTAGGATGATTTTCAGTTGAGAGAAAATTTACATTCAAAAGAGGGACTTAAATCCACAAGATCTAAATCCAAGGGGAACAAGGATATGAATTCCAAGTGGATTGCAAGGGTTGGAAAGTGATTTCCCCTCTTTTGTAAATAGATATATTGACTTGTTGACTATGTATAAAAGGGAGATACAATGAATGAAATAAGGAGCTACCGGTTCACGATCGTGTGGTAACTTCGGATCTAAGATATTCAAACCGATACAGATCTGCCCTGCAATTTGGATAAAAATCGTTGGTCCATGTTGAAAGTGCACACGATCCTCTAAAAAATCCACGTGTCGAAAAGGGTTTTTTTGTCTTTGTAAATGGAGTTCAATCCTTCAATTATAGTTTTGCACCTGCAACCTACACATGGAAAAGAGTGGAATAAGGGTTGTGTATAGGGGTTTTCCTCAGTCAAACCCCGGTTGAGGAATCAACCTTGAAAGAAAGTAATTGCAAATACTTAAATGTAAATGTAGGAAATGTATACCTTGTAGATCTGCAATTGATGATGATGATTGCTTTGCTTCTTGAATGTAATCACAAATGTTGTATGAAATGGCATGTAACATGACAAAACCCTAACACACACACACATGCTTGCAAATGAATGTTGTAATGTTTCTCCAATGGATGAATGAAGAAGACACGTGAAGGAGAAAACTTGGTGAATGCTTGAAGACTTGAATGCTTGATGAAAACCTTTTGCTTTAATTTTGGTTATTCTCCTTATCTTGCCTATGTATCACATCTATCTCGAATGAGGGAGTTGAATCTCCTTTTATACATGCCCAAGAGAATTAATTTTCATCCATCAAAGGCCAACAAAGGGAGATTGAAATCCCCGAAGAGAAAATTACGTAGAAGGGGCTTGATGGACCCATCTTAGGGCCTCCCTAAGAGGGAGGATAGGGGCGCCATGCCCCTATCCAAGGGGGGACAGGGGCATCATGCCCCTGCCCTAGGGGGGATAGGGGTGCCACGCCCTTGTCCTGCCCTATCTTGGGGCCTAAGCGGGGTCATCAGGCAGCATAAGGGCAGGTCTCAGTCGAGAGATAGATGCAGTCGCTTAGGTGAGGACCTAAAATGTGGTTGAAATTGTAGGGGTTACAATTTTAGGACACTACATTTAGCCCCCACTTTAGCATGAGTATGGCTTACGCCAATATTGTCGATAAAGTAGAAGAAAGAGAGAGATAAAGATGAGAGATATAGAGAAATACCACAAGGAGTATAAGACATCACTAATCTTGAAGAACAAAGCCCCCAATATTAGGGTCTTAACTCACTCAAACATATGCAAGAGCATACAAGACCAAAAGAATAAGACTGACCAAAATAAGACAAAGCACAAAAGACACACAACAAAGACAAAACACACAAGACCACACATCAACTAGCCGATGAGACCTCGATACGAATGCCTCAAACAACTAATTGAAACTCAAAGACCAATGTCATCACATAAACACCAATAATCACATAAAAAAGCAAAGCTGACATCATCCATGAACCATCAATAGTAAAACTATGGGTTCATGAGAGGAAGGAGAGAGAGGACATGAATACACACTTTTGTGATCAATGAGAAGAAAGGTGAACAAGCGGAAAACATGGACATCTCACCCCTAGAATTAGGTGATCCATGGAGAAATAGCCCCTAGATACTATCTAGGTGATCCATGTAATGGAGGAAAGTGAGAATGCCATTAGTTCCACTCAGCCTCGTGTGTGTGTGTAAGTGAGGTTCGAAGCACCTCATAGGAGTTTATGCCCGAGTATGCTACAACCTGTATAAGATGTATAGTACAAATGTCAAGAAATGCATGACAACTCGCTCTAAGAGACCATGCTCTGATTTTGAGAATAATTACCCTATATAAAAGAAAAAGTGGTGACATCTCGCTCTAAGAGGTTGTGCTTTGGTTCCAAGAATGACCCACTATACAAAATAAAATGGTGACATCTCACTCTAATAGGTTGTCCTCTAGTTCCGAGAATGACTCATTGTATAAGAGAAAAGTGGCAACATCTTGCTCTAAGAGGCTACCCTCTGGTTCTAAAAATGACCCACTGTATAAGAGACATGATGCGCAACATAAATATAGTACAAAAGGAGCAGTGTGAGTGCCCCCCTCCCCCCCCCCCCCGCCCCTAAAAATGTCAACATATTTTTATGTTGATATCTTAAGGAAAGTAGAACAATGATACCTACCTTCAACACAAAGAAGATATACATTATGCAACAATGTCATAAATCAAAGCAAGGTAATACTCTTCAACCAAGGGTAAGATAGTTGAAAAGACATATCTTGCTATAAATGTAAAGGAGATACTTGGAGGAGAAGATATCTGTGTTCAAAAGATATCTACCCCCAAGAGGAGTTGTCTTAGACAAAGATAACATCTTCTAGAACGAAGCGCAGAAGAGAACAAGAATGCAATCCTTCCTCCTATTGCTAGGTGAAAGGGATTCTTGATGAAGGATGACTCACTTTTATCCCAACATGGATGGGTGAATTTATTATAGATGTACATTACCAAGTGTAAAAGAGGTTGTAGTCAAGGACTTACAGCTCTTGTATAAGAGAGAACCCTTGAGAAAACAACAACAATTTCACACAAGGAAAGACATCAAGTAATGAAACTCACATCATCCCCAACATAGGAAAGAGTGGATCCTTAGAGAAACAAAGAAAAAGAGAGATCATAGCCCCCCAAGTGTAGAAACAATGAGAAGAGATTACACAATCTTCTAGAGAGATATTAAACATAAGCAAATGCACAATGAACTTACATGAATAGATGCAAGAAAAGACATTAGTAAATGTAAAATAAACATCTCAAGAAGTGGTAATCTTCTAAGAAAAGAGAGAAATAAAATCACATATTCCTCAAGTGGGATTAGTCATAAGAACGTACCATTGTAAGAAATGACTAATGGAGATTATTTTCAAGTGATATGTCTTCCTAATGGAATGAATCCTCTCAATGAAGGGTCATGTACTCCAGGAGAGATCATTCCAAGCTAGGAGCATATCATGCTTGTAAATAATCGAAACCATAGAAGAGGTAAGTTTTGTAGGTCCCGGGGACAACTGAGAGGTGGGGGGGGAATCAGTTGTCTAATAAATTCAAACCAAAATCTTATTAACCAACTTATTGCTTAATATCGGTAAGACAGTTAATTGTGCCGGTAAACAATGTTAATAGGAAATGCTATACCAATAAGAATTAATGCATGAAACATAAGCACAAAGTCAACCACAACACATGACACAAATATTTGTATGTGGAAACCCTGTAAGGGGAAAAACCACGGTGGGAAACCTTACCCACAATCAGATGATTCTACTGCAGATAGTAAGTGTACAAAGAGGGGTCTGCACATGTAGAAAGGCCAACAGCCTAGAGCTCACTGCTCAAACACAAATGGGAGTCACACTAACTACAGTTGGATGGTTAAATCCAATGAGAATGTACTGCACAAAATAGCATCTTCATATGCTGGATTCAATACTGGTGTAATGCTGATATGCTTTTCCAAAAACCTAACTTTACTTTCAAATGATGTCTTCATGTATATCTCTGCTTCATCTCGCATATACCCTTCCTTAAATCTTTTTCGCATTCCACACTTGATCTTACAAATAAGATCTTACATTTATAACATACCCTAAGACCAATTTTAGTAGGTCGGCTCTACAAGATATTACAATAAAACATTTTACAAATAATACAATATCCGATGCAATAATCGATTGAACATGTCGGCTTAATGCATTTACAACAATAATAAATCATCTCCATAGCGTGCCATGCTGATCTGGAAAAGATAAACCTGTCAGTGTAACCCTAGATAACCTGGACCTATTTGTCGGTGAAAGCAAATATGCGAATGAGAATATACCAATGATATTACTTCAAGGAAAAGTGTCCACATGATGTCTTCGGCATTACCAAGTGTCTTCCATGTCATTACATGTACCGGTGAACATTATATCCTGTCGGTTAACTATATACCGGTGATTGTTTGAGCATTTTACTAATTGTCGGTGAATGTTGTTGGATCTCCAAAGTAGGTGTGTTAGTAGGTGTTGACATCAATGACAAAACCATACCAAAATACCAATAATCTCCCCCTTTGGCATTGATGGCAACACAAGATGGAAAAACCATCAAAGTACCAAAATAGAAATGCCAAGTACAAAAACCAATTCTCCCCCTGGGAGTAATATGTGTTTATACAAAGATTTATTTATAATACCAATCTCTCCTCAAAAAGATAATGCATTTTTCCATATATTTTTCTTTAATGTTTTTCCATATATCTCTCCCCCTTTGACATCAAGTGCCAAAGTCACAAAAAGGTCAAGTTCATACAAAATACCAACCAATTCAATATACCAACTACTCCCCCTAAGAAGTAGCTTCCTCATCAAATACCGGAATAAAAGATTTGTCCATTTAATTCTGTCGGTTGATGACAATCATCAACTGTCTAAGTCTTTACCGGTGGAGGTAAGACTCCGAGCTGATCTCTGAGATACTCAAAAGTTTCCTTAGGCAAAGGTTTTGTAAAAATATCTGCAAGTTGTTCTTTAGTATTCACATAAACCAATTTTATTTCCTTTTCTTCAACTTTTTCCCTTAGAAAATTCAGTTTGATAGAAACATGTTTTGTTTTAGAATGTAATACTGGATTCTTAGATATATCAATTGTTGTAGTGTTATCACAATATATAGTAATAGGTTCCTTGCATTTTACCTTTATGTCTTTCAACATTTGCTTAAGCCAAAGTACCTGTGTATAGTTTGTTGCTGCTGCAACATATTCTGATTCTACTGTTGATAAAGATGTACAACTCTGTTTCTTACTTAACCAAGAGACTAATCTCTTTCCAAGAAAGAATGCTCCTCCAGTGGTGCTCTTTCTATCATCCACATCTCCTGCCCAATTTGCATTTGTGTATGCATATAGATCAAAATTTTCATCTTTAGGATACCATAATCCAAGATTTGTTGTGCCTTGTAAGTACCGGAAAATCCTTTTTACTGTTGATTCATGATTTTCATTGGGATTACTCTAAAATCTAGAAACTATACATACTGCATTCATAATATCAGGTTTGGTTTGTGTCAAATACAGTAAACCTCCTATCATAGATTTGTATCTAGTTGGATTAACAGGTGTAGATTCATCCCTTTGAGATAATTTGTCATTTGTAGTCATAGGTGTGCTTACCGGTTTAGAGTTCTCCATCCCAAATTTCTTGAGTAGTTCTTTCAAGTACTTAGATTGACTCAAAAATATGCCTTTATCAGTCTGTAAAATCTGCAATCCTAAAAAGAATTTTATTTCTCCAATCATAGACATTTCAAATTCATGCTGCATTTTAAGAGAAAATTCTTTGCATAATCCATCTTCTCCTCCAAAGATTATATCATCAACAAATACTTCCATAATCAAAATGTCATCATTAGTTACTTTGTAATATAAATTGCTATCTGCATTTCCTTTAGTAAAACCAATTTTTAAGAGATACTTATCCAATCTTGCATACCAGGCTCTTGGAGCTTGTTTTAGTCCATACAGAGCTTTTCTTAATCTGCAAACCATATCATTGTTATCTATCAAAGAGAATCCATCAGGTTGTTCAATATAAACTTCTTCTTCAAGATCTCCATTCAAAAATGCACATTTAATATCCATTTGATAAACTTTGTAATCCTTGTGAGCTGCAAAGGCTAAGAATAATCTAACTGCTTCAATTCTGGCTACCGGTGCAAAGGTTTCATTGTAATCAACTCCTTCTTTCTAAGAATATCCCTTACACACTAGTCTTGCTTTATTCCTGACAACCTTACCATCTTCATTGAGTTTGTTTCTAAATACCCATTTGGTTCCAATTACATTTTTATTTTTAGGCCAGGGAACTAATGTCCAAGTATTATTTTTCTCAATTTGTCCTAATTCTTCTTCCATAGCTTTAATCCAAAATTTATCTTCACATGCCTCATTGATAGATAATGGTTCAATTTGAGAAATAAGACATACCTCTTCATTTGCCAATCTTCCTCTTGTCATGACTCCTTTAAATTTGCTTCCAATTATCTGATCTTCAGAATGATTCAGTCTTACATACCGAGGTGTCTTAGTCTGTTGTTGTTCTTCAATTGTTGTGGTATCCTCTGATGATACCGGAGTAACTGGGTCATCATTCTGTATCGGTGGATTTACTGTTGGTTCATTTGTCATAATTTTTGTTATTGGTTCAGAGTCTATATACCTTGAAGTTCCTCTGAATTGTTCATCAATCTTTACATTTGTACTCTCAACAATTTTTTGTAATCTTTTATTAAAACATCTATAAGCTTTACTCTTAGATGAATAACCAAGAAATATTCCTTCATCACTTCTAGGATCAAACTTGCCAATATACTCATCTCTTCTAATATAACATTTACTTCCAAAAATTCTGAAAAACTTAAGAGTAGGAGTATTACCAAACCATAGTTCATGAGGGGTCTTACCAATTTCACCTTTGATGTGAACTTTGTTGAATGTATAGACAGCAGTGCTTACTACCTCTCTCTAGTACACATGTGGTAGATTTACTTCTGATAACATACTTCTTGCTGCATCCAAAATAGTTCTGTTTTTCCTTTCAACAACTCCATTCTGTTGTGGTGTCCGAGGTGCTGATAACTGTCTTTTGATTCCATTCACTTCACAGAATAAATTAAAATTTCTAGATGTGAATTCTCCTCCTTGATCTGATCTTAAGCATTTAATTTTCTTACCGGTTTCATTTTCAACCATTGCTTTGAATAGTTTGAACTTCCCAAGTGCTTCTGACTTTTCTATGAGAAAAGTAACCCAACACATTCTAGAATAATCATCAATAATTAGCATGAAATATATATCACCTTGTAAGCTTTTAGTTCTAGCCGGACCACATAAATCAGTGTGAATTAAATCAAGAGCATTATTGGATTTTTCTGGAATACTTTTGAAACTAGCTCTAACCTGTTTTCCAAATTGACATTCCTTGCAAATTGTATTCTGAGGTTTCACAATTTTAGGTAGATCTCTAACTGCCTTAGAAGTACTGATTTTTACCATGCAATCAAAATTTACATGACATAGTCTTTTATGCCATAGCCAACTTTCATCTATATGAGCAATTAAGCATGCCTTTTTACTGTTATTCAAATGAAAGATATTACCTCTAGTCTGATTACCGGTTGCAATTTCCAAACTAGTTCTATTCATGATTTTGCATTTTCCATTTTTAAATTGTAACTGAAAACCTTTCTCAACTAATTGACCAACACTTAAAAGATTATGTTTTAATCCTTCAACATAGTAAACATTGTCAGTGTTATGTTTACCATCAAGAGATATTGAACCCTTACCTTTGATTGAACAGGCTTTGTCATCTCCGAATCTTACTAAACCTCCATTGTATTCTTGAAAGTTCAAGAATTTGCCTTTGTCTCCAGTCATGTGATGTGAGCATCCTGAGTCAATAATCCATTCATCCTTTGATTCAACTTTAGCTGCTAGGGCTTGTTCTACCGGTGGAGCAATAGGTACCGGTTGATCTTCTGTTATAGCAACAAAGACCCATCCATTGTCTGTTGGATCCTCATCAGAATCATCAGTCACACCTTCATCAGCAATGTAACAGGATTTATCTTTGTTTTTCTTAAATCTGTATCTCTGATATTCAGGATTAGGTTTGTATGTCCTTCTAGCTTCTTCTCTTAGTCTAGCATGTCTATCAAGGCATCTTGAAGCCATATGACCAATCTTATTGCAATTGAAACATTTAAAGGGTGCTTTACCTTCATACTTACTTCCAATTGGACCTTTTGGCATTTTTCTTGCAAATAGTGCTTCAAGTTCTTCAAGCTCTTCATTCTCCTTCCTAGTTTCTTCAAGTTCTCTTGCATAAAAGGCTTTCTAGTCTGATTTGTCAGAAGATGGAGTAGATGATGTTGATGCTTTGAAGGCCAAATCAGTTTTTATAGCAACAGGACCAAATTCCTCTATTTCAAAAGCTGAAAGTTTTCCAATCAATGTATCCCTAGTTACTGATGTATTAGGCATTGTTCTCAGCTCATTAATAGTAGTAACCTTCATTTTATATGCTGGTGGCAAACCTCTTAAGATTTTTGAAACAATCTCATCTTCACTCAAGGTTCCTCCACAACATTTGATACCTAAAACAATTTCATTTACTCTTTCCATAAAGGCAGAAATTCTTTCATCTTCTTCCATTTTCAGATGTTCATACCTGAGTCGGAAGCTTTCAAGTTTTGCAATTTTGACTATGGAATCCCCTTCATTCAGTGTTTCCAAATGATCCCAGATAGCTTTTGCAGTAGATCTATCTAATAATCCCATGATTTGTTGATCGGATAATGCACTCAAAAGTGCTTCTCTTGCTTTGCAATCATTTTCTTCATCTTTAGTTAAAGTAATAGGAGCAGGTTGACCAGCTATAGCAGCAGTATAACCATTCTTAGTAACTTCCCAGATGTCTTTACCAATGCAATTCAGATGTGTCTCCATTCTGATTTTCCATATTCCATAGTTGGTTCCATCAAGTTTAGGACTATCCTTCCTGAAATAATTAGTAGACATTGGATCTCCTCAAGTTGTTAAACTTCTGCAAAAAGAGGACTATGTTCTGATACCAATTATAGATCTCGGGGACAACTAAGAGGGGGGGGGGGGGGGGGAATCAGTTGTCTAATAAATTCAAACCAAAATCTTATTAACCAACTTATTGCTTAATACCGGTAAGACAGTTAATTGTGTCAGTAAACAATGTTAACAGGAAATGTTGTACCGGTAAGAATTAATGCATGAAACATAAGCACAAAGTCAACCACAACACATGACACAAATATTTGTATGTGGAAATCCTGTAAGGGGAAAAACCACGGTGGGAAACCTTACCCACAATCAGATGATACTACTGCAGATAGTAAGTGTACAAAGAGGGGTCTGCACATGCAGAAAGGCCAACAGCCTAGAGCTCACTGCTCAAACACAAATGGGAGTCACACTGACTACAGTTGGATGGTTAAATCCAATGAGAATGTACTGCACAAAATACCATCTTCATATGCTGGATTCAGTACCGGTGTAATGCTGATATGCTTTTCCAAAAACCTAACTTTACTTTCAAATGATATCTTCGTGTATATCTTTGCTTGATCTCACATATACCCTTCCTTAAATCTTTTTTGCATTCCACACTTGATCTTACAAATAAGATCTTACATTTATACCATACCCTAAGACCAATTATAGTAGGTCGGCTCTACAAGATATTACAATAAAAAATTTTACAAATAATACAATATCTGATGCAATAACCGATTGAACATGTCGGCTTAATGCATTTACAACAATAATAAATCATCTCCATAGCATGCCATGCTGATCTGGAAAAGATAAACCTGCCGGTGTAACCCTAGATAACCTGGACCTATTTGCCGGTGAAAGAAAATATGCGAATAAGAATATACCAATGATATTACTTCAAGGAAAAGTGTCCACATGATGTCTTCGACATTACCAAGTGTCTTCCATGTCATTGCATGTACCGGTGAACATTATATCCTGTCGGTTAACTATATACCGGTGATTGTTTGAGCATTTTACTGATTGCCGGTGAATGTTGCTGGATCTCCAAAGTAGGTGTGTTAGCAGGTGTTGACATCAATGACAAAACCATACCAAAATACCAACAAGTTTTCCAAGAGAATGAATGCAAGAGAAGAAGTGTATTACTCATTAAAGATGCTCCTCTTCAAGCAAAGAGAAAAACCAAAGAACAATTATATGCACACATAACTTTATGAAAGAAAGGAGATCCAATAATGAATAATGCATGAAGATAAATTAATGGGAAAAAAGAAGAAGTGTGCCTCATGTTGCTACCCCAAAGTATTTAAAAGTGAAACAATACCACCACAAATGATAAAGAGCCCCCAGTTAAGTTGGCTAGTTATGTCATAGGGTTAAGAGCAACATGAGAAGAAAAGAAGTGCTAAGGCACTATGTTCATGTCAAGGAAGACAGCTAGATCTATTGTAAGAGAAATTTGTGCATCATCATATTGCTTTTGAACAAATTTCTTAAATGCATGATATTTCCTAAGAGAATGTAAAAATGAATCATGAAAAATGCAATATTCCTCACCTTTCACTTAAGATTTTTCTTTGGATTTTTAGGAGGAAAGGAAATATTCTTATCATATTTTAAGCTCCAATAGATTCTTGTAGCTAGTCTATCAGGATGATAAATGTGTTTTAAGTCATTATCTTGACATGGAAGAGAAGAATTATTAGAAGAAGAAGGTTTATCATCCACAATTCTAATTTTGCCACTGTCAATGCCATCTTGAATAGATTTTTGAAAATCAGGGCATTCATCAGCATTATGATCATGGGTTTGATGAAATGAGAAAAAGGGACATTTTGAAGAAGAAGCATACTTGCGAGGTCTTTTGAGATAATTCTTAAAATTTTCAAGCCTAAGGAGTTCATCCTTAGAGAGAGGAGTTTGTAAGGAAAACAGTGCGCGGAAAACGCTCTCCCAACGTCAATTCTAAGGGGATTTTCAAGAAAGGAAGTATCTTAATTTCAGTTTGCAATACATTAAGATAAAACATAGACAGAAGATTAAGATTAACCAGATAGAATAGCACCAGAGAAAGACATCAGATATATGTGGGAAAACCCTTACGGGTAAAAAACCCACCACCAAAAAAGAGATCCCTTTATTCAGTAAACAACACGGTTACAATAGAGTACTCAGATCCTCTTTTATGGACTCTGTTCTCATAACTCTATTCAAACAACATGCAGACATCTCGGCTTAGCTTCTACAACTTCCATGTTTTCTCTTCGGCTACCACCACAATATTTATGCACACCCATAAGCTTGTCGGTTATATCTTTGGCAACCACCATCTGCCAAACCAATCGACCTTGGAGCATAACCGTCCAGTAACAGCCTGTTCATTCATGAATTCGTGGAAAACATATTATCCCACATTCATCTGGAAGACAAGTCGGTTCGTATTCAAATACACCGACAGAAAGATTCCAAGTGTCTGCCTACTAGTCTTTGGTCCAGGCGACATCAACCCAATCATTGAAGGCAATTCCATCGGGTATCGAAAAGACAAACAATCAGCTATCACGAACGTCTGATCTTTCTCTCTATGCTCCACCACATGGCACCCCCTGATTGGTTTCAAGTCCCTACTCTGGCATCTTAGTACTGCCTCTCTAACTACCTGGAATTCTTCTTTATCGTTGGGTCGCGATGGAAAGTCTCACGAGCAATTTCCCATCGTGACCTAGCAACCACCGTCAGATCTTCTGTGATCATCATCTGATCATCTGCGATCTGCTTGGCCTTTAACTCACCTTAGCCGCTCACCTGTCGGGTCCCACCACTTGGTCACCATGTCCCGAGTGATATTCTAATGAGTAGTTTCCCATCATGACCTAGCAATCACCGTTGGATCAACCTTGGTCACCGTCCGATCATCCTAGACTTCCTCACCAGTTAACTTCGCTTGAGTGCTCTCTTTTTGGGACCCATCACTTAGTCGCCATGTCGTGAGGGATATTCCAATGAGCAGTTTCCTATCACGACCTAGCAATAGCCATTGGATCTTTTTGCCCGATCATCAAATCTACTCAGCTTGCTCACCCGACAGCCGATCACAAGAAGTGGGTTCCATCGGGGTAAGTTACACCGATCAACCCGAACACTGGGCAAGAGAATTCGAGGCATATTTCCAACAGAGTTTTGTTGGCATTTTGGCATTAAGTTGTCATTGATGTCAATTGGCATGATGGGTATTCACATGAATGTGAGTAGACAGAATGAAGGCTTGTCGGTAAGGCATAAATCGGTCTGAAGGATAATTGCTTGTTTATGATGAAGAGGCAGAATGTTAAAAGTTGTCACAAACTACTAGAGGAGAAGATGTGTTACCGGTATAGTGTGCACTATCGATTAGCAGAAGAAGAAGATCAAACCAGTAAAGGCGTGTACCAGTATGAGTTTTCTAAATGATCAAGTTTGAACCGACTGTGTGTTGATGAGTAGAGTGATTGACCTTGGTAATGCCATGTGGAGCCAAGGTGGCAAATAGGCAGAGGTTGGTAAAACCATCATCGACACGGTTGGTGAAATTGTCTGTCGACATAAATGAAACAACCACAAATCATGAGATTGTATCTGACTGTTGCGACTCGAGGAAGATCAGGGAGTAGTTGGCGCCTGGATCAATGCAAAGGAAATCCGATTCAGGAAGACCTCGAAAAGGAAATAGTGGAAGCATTTTATGTGTTGACAGATTTCAAGGCAGGAGATCTTGTCTGAGATTGGTATTTTCAAGAAATATGCATTGGATAATGGAAACTATGTACAGATGCATCCTTGAAGGATAGGTGGTCGATCCAAGATAGGATGGATCGGATCTCATGAATATTATGTTGGGAGGAGGAAACCCTAACCGCTCCGAAGTTTGAATTGTTTTCTAGCAAGAAATCTCGAGATAAAAGAAGAGAGCTCGAGACAGAGCATGTTGATGCTGCAGAGAAGAGGAAGAGAAAAGAGAGAGAGTTAGCAAAAGAAAAGAACTACTAGCCTCATTAATAGTTCTAAGAAAGTTGCAGTGTATGAGAGCAAGCATACCGATGAGAGGATTCTACCGGCATAACTATAGTTTTTGTATTTAACCCTAACCAGCAAGGTGTGGCAGAGCAGGCAGCATCCAAGTGTGACACAGAGTGTTGAGAGACTGTGTGAGAAAAGGGAGAGAAAGATAACAGAGGCCGAGAATCAGAGAAAGTAATCTCACAACCAGTAGTGTGAGATTCAGTGGAGGAGAAAAGATTGTCAACCAGCAGTGAGTTATTTGATCAAAGAGTTGCAGAATTCATTTGCAACAAGAAGCCTTAATTGTATTCAAATAGTATTCTAATATACATCGCCAAGTTGAAGCTTGGTGCAGGGGTTGGTGCTCCTTTGGTTGGTGCCCTAAATCTTTGTAATTTAGTGTTTTACCTGTGAGGCTAGATTGGAGCAGTAGTCTCTAGCAACTTTTCTCACCGAGGTTTTTCCGACATTGGGTTTTCCTCGTAAATCTGGTGTTGAAAGTTACATTTGTGTGAATGATCCCTTGGGCTTCCTTTCTTGTTCTATCGGTTTGATTATTTAGTGTTTAAGTGAACAACTGATATTCTGAAGTTTATTTGGAAGTCAAAAAGTTCAAGAACCATTGATTCACCCCCCTCTCAGTGGTACTCTGTGTTCAACAAGTTTATCTTCCTAGACCTTATGTAGTAGCTTGTTTAGGAGGGTTTATAGGGACATGAATTCCTTGTTCAAATTTCCCAATTCCTTGTCCTCTAAAACCTTGTTTTGTTATTATATTAAAGCCACAACTATAAGAATGTTGCAAATGGGAAGTTGGGAGAATAAGATCATGAATTTATTTGAAACCTGATGTGTAAGGGGGAATAAAAAAATTTGTAGACTCATTTCTATGCAAGGGTAAAGATCATGAATAAAATTCATAACATCATGCTCTTTGTTGGTATCAGTACTTGGAGATCTTTGGTTATGTTCACCGGCATGATCAATGACTTTTGCATAGTCACCGGTATCTGGTTCACCGGCACTTGGAATGACTTGGAGATTACTTGGTTATGTTAAAGACATTGTTTGGACACTTGTTTTTGGTGATTTATTCATTGGTCTAATTGGGTTTGCATATTTGTTGTTACCGACAAATAGGTCCAGGATATGCACCGGCAAGCATATCTATTCCAGATCAACACGACATGTCATGAAGATGAATTATTATTATTGTAAATGCATTGAGCCAACATCATGCATCACATATTGATTCATTTGTAATTGATTTTATTGTAATATCTTTTAGTGAGCCGACCTACTCATTTGGTCTTAGGTTTTGGTATAAATGTAAGATCTCATTTGTGAGATTGTAAGAAGGATAGAGGAAGAGGAATATAATAAGGTATATGCGAATATAAGCAAAGCTATACATGCAGACATCATTCAAGATTGAAGGAAGGTTTGAAGAAGGCAAATCAGAGCTTAACCGGTATTGAATCCAGCATATGAAGATGCTATTCTGAGCAGTACATTATCATTGGATTTAACCATCCAATTGTAGTCAGTGTGACTCCCATTTTGTGATTGAGCAGTGAGCTCTAGGCAGTTGGCCTTTCTGCATGTGCAGACTCCATATTGTACACACATACTATCTGCAGTAGTATCATCTGATTGTGGGTAAGGTTTCCCACCGTGGTTTTTCCCCTTATAGGGTTTCCACATACAAATAACTGTGTCATGTGTTGTGTGTGTTATTTGTCTTTCTGTTTCATGCATTAAACTTTATCGATATTGAAATTAACTGTTAAACTATCTACCGGCATTAAAGTTTGGTTAATTTTGTTTTGGTTTGTATTTATTGGACAACTGATTCACCCCCCCCCCCCCTCTCAATTGTCTTCGAGACCTAACACTCTCTACATATACCTTGGTGTTGAAGATAGGTCTTAGGAGAATAAGGAGGGTCTAAAGAGGTAAGAATATTAATAGTTTTATGTTGCCCTTCTTTCTCAGGGGTATGTGTATGAGAAAAAGATGGATCTATATCACTGTCCAATGCTTTCTCTTTAGTAAAGAGATCATTTGTTAGAATATTAGCTTTCATCTTATTCACATAGGATACCCTAGGAGAGGTATAAGGATTATAGTCTCTCGGGTTGTGATCTACAAAAGCCTTAAGGTGATTAATACATGAAATGCATTTTATTAATAACATCATCATAATGCAACAAAAATGATACATGAAAGCTTTGAGATTTGTTGGTGTAAATAAATATTCATTTTGGATATTATTACACTTACTTAAGTTAACTTAGGATAATGCATCTCATCATAATTTGGAATTGAGACACTTAGGGAGGTGTGCACTTAGGGATAGAGCTTGTAGGAGAAATTCCACCTTTTGTGGTCTTATTTTGTTGTTACACTCCACATTCGGTGGGTCATCCACCTCTTGTGGAATATTATATTATTTCTCCTACCTACCCTTAGTATTTCTTACCTACCCTTGTTTCTCATTGAGTCACATGTCATGTTTGTGTGCTCATACATCCATATGGCCTTGCCTATATAAGCAGGCCTCTATTCATTGTATTGGTTAATCCAGTTGATCATTTTTATATTGATGAGAATTCAGTTTGTTCTTGTCATTCTATTGTCTCTTTTATGCTTTTCATTGTGCCCTTGATCTTGGCAAAATCCAACATGGTATCAGAGCTATTGGGGCTTCGTTGATCAGTTTTTGGAGACATCGTGGAAGGCTTCTATTTTCGGATTTGGGGATCTTCATTTTTTGGAGGCATCATACAGTGATTTGGACATCACCGTTGAATCCGGGAGGCCATTTCCATAAATTTCGACTATAAAGTCGACCTATTTTGGTGAGAAAACAAAAATTTCCCCAATTTTTACTATAACATACGGATTTTCGGAATTTATTATTATTTTTCAGAAAAAAAAAAAAAAATTGTTCTTTTTTTGAAAAATATTTTTCAAAAATTGAAAAAATCAAAAAAATTGAAAAATCAATCAAAAAAAAAAATTTGGTTTTTGGGGGGACCGCAGACCCCCCCCCGTGCCGCACGTACCTGTGCTTTGCAGGTTTCGCAGGTCTGTCAGCCGTAACTGTCAGAACCGAGCAGCTCCGGCCGTCCGTACCCTGTGCCTCGCCGCCCGTGCCCGCAACCGCGGCAGTCGCCGTCCGGACTCTGTCCACTCTCCGGCTCCCGGCAGACTCCCTCGCCACCACCGTGCATGCCGCTTGTCCCTGCTGCAGGTCCCCGCCAGCCGCAGACCGACGTCATCGCCACCGCCAAACTCTGCCGCAACCCACGCCGCGCAGCTCCTCTCTGCCGTTGCTCGGCTCCAGCGCCTCCCGCCACCTCCCGGCACACGCGGACACCAGTCAACGAGACCGGAGGACCATGCCCGCCACGTGGCAGGCGGCCACTGGCCCGCGGTAAAACCATACACACAGTCATCAGTATGGACTGCCACATAAGCTGCCGAATCAGTCTGCCCAGTCAGATTTCCGTACGGTACGGATACTGCACAGTCGCACGCCACGTCATCTGTCCGTACAGTATGGACGCCCAGTCAGCAGGGAGGCGAAGTTTTTGCGATAGTCATATGGCCGTCAAATTTAACATAGTGACCCCTCTCCATTGAGCTTTTCAGTTTTGCAGTCCAACTTTGAAAGGCCATATCTTGCTCATTTTTGCTCCTTTTTTGGTACAATTTTTTTTGAAATGGGCTAAAATTTCGTGATCTTCGCAGTGGTGTGGTTATTTTCTGATTTTGATGCACAGGTTTTTCAGAATTTTTGGATTCTCTCAGCTGTACCTATCCAATCCTCAATTCTGCAACTTCAAAGGCCTCGTTTGAGCTCATACAACCTCCTTTTCAGGTGCCATTTTTTTTGAAAGTGCTTATTTTTTTGTCTACTTTCAGAATCTATGATCAGATTTTAGAGATTTTGAGTGAAAATTGTACTTTCAGATATTGGTCTTATTTGGCCTATTAGGTACTTGTAAATTGCTTGGATCTTTGTTAGATCTCTTGCATTAATAGTTTGAGACTCTTTTGGCCTTATTGAGGCAGTTGTAAAATTGTAAATCAGAAGTCCACTTTGCCATTTTTTGCAAGTGGCCCATTGTATACGCACTACTTATAAAGTGCCAAAATCATCACATTTGGGGGGGGGTTCTTTGATTGAGTGAATTTGGGGGGGTGTCTTGTGTGATTGTGCCTCTCTTTGTGCTCTTTCCATTCTTGTTGCAATGAGTCCTAATAAGTTTCCACCATTAACTCCACATAATTATGCATCATGGAAAATTAAAGCATGGAGTAAACTAATGGAAAAGGGTTTCACACACTACATAGATGGAACAATAATAGCACCACCTGATCCTAAGGCTGAATTAGAATGGCTCACAAAGAATTGTATGGCTCTTGGAACCTTACGCAAGTATGTATCAGATGACCTCATTTTCCACATTGAGAAGTGTAAAACAATTAAAGAGGCTTGGGATATGTTTCAAAAATTGTATGGACAAGTTGATGAAATCAGAGGCTATCAGATTGATAATGAGCTCACCAACTTAGATCCCAAGAATTTTGATACAATCCAAGATTATGTAACCAAAGCAAATGAGCTAAGAGCAAAGCTAAAGGATTGTGGAATTGACAAGAAGGATGCTCAATTGATATTCAACTTGTTGGACAAGCTTGCACCAGAATATGCAGCATTTGTATCTAGCTTCCAAACTCATCGTTTGACAGTGGGGAGTTCTTCTGTTATGCCTTCATTTGATGCTTTCACAGAAATGTTGATATTGGAACAATCTAAGTTGTTGAACATGGGGTTTCTCAAGTCTTCAAAGTCCAAGGCTTTGGTAGCAAATCAAGGAAATCAAGGAAGTCAAGGCAAAGATTCCAACAAGAAGAAGAAGCAATCTAAGTCTCAACCACACCAGGAAAAGGGACAATCATCCTCTCCATCACAAGGCAATTTTCAATCCTCTTCCAAGAAGGGGACACCACCTAAGAAGGATAAACCAACTTGTGCATATTGCAAAAAGTATGGTCATGATGAGCATCGATGCCATGCAAAGCAAGTTGATGAGTTAACCAATCTTCTCAAGAAAAACAACATCAACTTGCCATCCGCCTACACAAAGAAGGATTCAACTCCTTCCTCTTCCTCACAGTCTAAGGGAAAAGGGCAAGCATTTGTGGCTACAACAGGTTCTTCACAGCAATGGATACTTGACTCAGGTGCCTCATATCACATGGGTTCTACAAAGGAGCAGTTTTCTTCATTGGAGCCATCTAAGGTACCTCACATTTACATAGGTGATGACACACGAGTAGAGGTTGAAGGGAAAGGTTCAGTTGACATGGATGATGGAACATTTGAGAATGTTCTCTATGTTCCTAACTTGTCTACCAACCTTCTCTCCATCTACCAAATCACTCACTATGGAAATGGAAAAAAAGTTGAGTTTACACCAGATTCAGTTGTGGTAAAGGAACTTGATGATGATGTCTTGGTAGCAGTGGGACAAGTCAATGACAACTCAAGGCTTTATTCATTCTCCCACTTTGTGCCAAGTTCACCTTCTAGGGCCTTGCTTACTCATTCAAATTCAGAAAGTAAGCTATGGCATGAGCGGTTTGGTCACCTCAACTATCGCTATCTTCAGCAGCTAAGCACTAAAGACATGGTCACAGGTCTTCCTCAAATCAGTTTTTCAGAGGGTGTATGTTCAGGTTGTTCCATGGGCAAGCATCCTGAAGAGAATTTTGATAAAGAGAAAACTTGGAGAGCTTTGGAAGTTCTTCAACTTGTTCACATTGATGTAGCAGGTCCATTTCCAGCACCTTCATTCAGTAAGGCCCGCTATGTTCTTACCTTCATTGATGACTACTCCTGCTTCACTTGGGTCTACTTTCTCATTCATAAGAGTGAAGTATTTGATAGATTTCAGGACTTCAAGACTCGTGTGGAGAAGCAATCAGGGAAAGTGGTCAAGATTCTTCGCACAGATAATGGAAGGGAATATGTGAACAAGAGACTTGAGGATTTTTGTACCTTTGAGGGGATTGATCTTCAGCATTCTGTTGCATACACTCCACAGCAGAACGGGGTTGCAGAACACAAGAATAGAACTCTCAAAGAAATGGCTAGCTATATGATTCATGCACGTTCTCTTGATCCCGCCTTTTGGGCAGAGGCTATCAGTTGTGCCACACACATCCAGAATCGAGTTCCTCACAAAGCTTTACAAGGTATTACTCCTTTTGAAGCTTGGGCTGGTAGGAAACCGATTGTGAGACATTTCAGAGTCTTTGGGTGTCCAGCATGGGCTCGCATACCTCCACAGAAATGCAAGGCATTGGAACCTCAGAGTCGACCTTGCATATTTGTTGGATATCCTGAGGGTGTTAAGGCATACAGATTGATGGATCCAGAGACACATGAGGTATTCATTGAGAGGAGTGTTCACTTTGAGGAAAGCTCTCCTAGCTTAGCCTCTCTACCTCCTCCACCTTCCTCCATTGTGGATAGTGATGTTAGTGATTCAGATGATGAGACTCCCTCAACTCCGACTCGCAAGGTTCCACCTCCGCAGGGTCCACTTGCAGTTGAGGAGCCTCGTTCTCCACCTCCACCCAGACCTCGTTGGGCTCGCCAGACACTTGTGTCTGCGGGTTCTCTTGTTGGGGATCCTTCGGATACATGGAGAACTCGATCACAACATCAGGATCTTCCACATGCATTCATTGCTACCGCTTCCGATCCACAGACATTAAGGGAAGCATCAAGGGTTCCTGAGTGGGACCAAACTATGGAGGAAGAGTATAGTTCCTTGATGAGGAACAACACATGGGATCTAGTCCATCTCCCTAAGGGGAGAAAGATGGTTCGATGTAAGTGGATCTATCGGACCAAGTTTGCAGCGGATGGTAGTGTGGATAAGTATAAGGCTCGGCTTGTTGCAAAATGTTTCTCACAGGTTGCAAGTGTTGACTATACTGAGACCTTTGCACCCGTAGCCAAGATGAACTCCATTCGTTTGACACTTGCTATTGCTGCAGCTCATGGTTGGGCTGTACATCAGATGGATGTGAAGAGTGCCTTTCTTCATGGTGACCTTGATGAGGAGATTTATATGGAGCAGCCACAGGGGTTCATCCAGGATACTTCCTTGGTTTGCAGACTAAGGAAATCTCTCTATGGCCGCCCCTAGGGCTTGGTATGCCAAGATGGATTCCTTTCTTCTCTCCGTAGGTTTCACCAGGTGTCATTCCGATCCGAATGTCTACATTTTGCGACAGGATGACTCTCACTTGATACTTGTGCTCTATGTTGATGACTTGATCATTATAGGGAGTACTTCATCCATCATTAGCAGGGTCAAATCTGCTTTGCATGACAGATTTTCTATGACTAACTTGGGTCTTTTGCACTACTTTCTCGGGATAGAGATTTCACAGTCACCTTCCAGGATTACTCTATCGCAGCCCAAGTATGCTCTTGATCTACTTGCACACTTTCATATGGCTGATTGTAAGCCTGCCCTGACTCCCTTTCTTTCAGGAGTCAAGCTTGAGGCTCAGTGTTCTTCTCCACCAGTTGATGCTACTTTGTATCGTCAGCTTGTGGGTAGTCTCATCTACTTGACTCATACACGCCCTGATATTTCATTTGCAGTTGGCATGGTTTCCCGCTTCATGTAGGAACCACATGAGCTTCATTGGAAAGCCGCCAAACGCATTCTACATTACATCCAGGGTACACATCACTATGGGATTCACTATGCAGCAGGCACAGGACTTCGCTTGGTTGGTTACACAGACTCCGATTGGGCTGGTGATCTAGTTGATCGTAAGTCTACTTCTGGTTACAGTTTTCACCTTGGTTCAGGCCCCATTTGTTGGCAGAGCAAGAAGCAACATGCTATTGCTCTCTCTTTGACTGAGGCTGAGTATCAAGGCGCTGTTAACGCAGCGACTGAGACCATTTGGCTCCAGCAGATTCTCACAAAGTTTGGATTCACTACTCCATGGCCGACAGTCCTACATTACGACAATCAGAGTGCTATTTCCATCTCGAAGAACCCGGTCCAGCACCAGCGGACCAAACACATCGAGATTCATATGCACTATATCCGAGAGCTCATCCAGGAGCAGGTCATTGATTTGCAGTATTGTCCTACAGCAGAGCAGGTTGCTGGCATATTCACCAAACCTTTCACCGAGAGTAAGTTCCAGCAGTTGCGAGCTCTCTTGGGGGTGCGGGATGTGTCATTAGGGGGGGTCAGCTGACTTCTCCTTCCTCTCTTATGGGGGGGACTTTTTCCCCTTTGAGGTTTTGTCCTTCCTCTTTTCTTTTGTACATTCATCTCTCTTTTGGGGGGGAGTTTTTTCCCACTGGGTTTTCTCCCTTTCTCCGTTTGTGAGAGATTGCATTGCATAGTTTTGCTTGCATTTGCATATTGTACATGGGTACCTATCATGGCCTAGTAGCCGGGACCCATCTTGCATTGTTGACTTGAGTCTTCATTCCCCTAAGTTGCACTTAAGGGGGGGTGTTGGTGTAAATAAATATTCATTTTGGATATTATTACACTTACTTAAGTTAACTTAGGATAGTGCATCTCATCGTAATTTGGAATTGAGACAATTAGGGAGGTGTGCACTTAGGGATAGAGCTTGTAGGAGAAATTCCACCTTTTGTGGTCTTATTTTGTTGTTACACTCCACATTCGGTGGGTCATCCACCTCTTGTGGAATATTATATTATTTCTCCTACCTACCCTTAGTATTTCTTACCTACCCTTGTTTCTCATTGAGCCACATGTCATGTTTGTGTGCTCATACATCCATATGGCCTTGCCTATATAAGCAGGCCTCTATTCATTGTATTGGTTAATCCAGTTGATCATTTTTATATTGATGAGAATTCAGTTGGTTCTTGTCATTCTATTGTCTCTTTTATGCTTTTCATTGTGCCCTTGATCTTGGCAAAATCCAACAAGATTGAATTGAAAAGGAAATGACTTCGAAATCCGAGCAACACAGTATGACCAAGTGCTATGAATGAAAAGAAGCAACATGAAATGAAGAAAGTCATTATCAAACACGTGACTGTAATAAATATATGTTAAAAACAATGTAATCATATGTGAAATAGAAAATAAATCTGATCCATTGATTGCCATTGAAAGTCACTTAATAAAATCTTAATTTTCTTGAAAAGAAGATCTAAAATTAGGACCTTCTCATGAAAATTAATTTAAAAGTTAAAAGTGTGGAAATTTGAATTTGTATTCA
The DNA here is from genome assembly GCF_030272615.1 of Cryptomeria japonica. Lineage (NCBI taxonomy): Eukaryota > Viridiplantae > Streptophyta > Pinopsida > Cupressales > Cupressaceae > Cryptomeria > Cryptomeria japonica. The sequence continues at coordinate 17,945,944 of NC_081413.1, read as the reverse complement.
ACTTTGAGGGGTGCAAAAATTGATAAAGTACGCCAATTTTTTGGATTTAAGCAAAAAAATACAGTCAATTCTGACTCCTGAAATTTCGGGAAAAAAGTCACCATGTACAAAGTGCACTCGATCTGACCAACTTTTTTTGAAACTTTCAGGGATGATATAAATTATGTTTTTTTGCAGAATTTGAAAAAACAACCGATTTGGAGATGTCTAGATTGGTCAAATTAGCAGTCAAAGGTCGAAATAGGAGATTCTTAAAAATTAGTGTTTTTCTTTTTTACCACTTAATTTTCATAATGAAAAGATAAATTTGATTTGCAATTTTGAAATAGAAATTAGATCTGAAACAAACAATTAAAATGTTGCACTTCACAAGCTTAATTTTGTCAAAATGAAAAATTAAGGTTTTTATGCAATTAACCTCTAAATTTTGTAAAAAGATTAAACTTGGAAATGAAAGTTTGAAATTCAAATTGCAATAATTCAGATCTACCAATAAGAAATCAGAATTAGAGTATAAGACGTCGGGTTCACCAAAATGTAAAGTGGAAAATTGAACCCTAATGACTCCCCACCTAGGAGAGAGAAAGGAAGTCACTAGGATGATTTTCACTTGAGATAAATTTTACATTCAAAAGAGGGACTTAAATCCACTAGGTCCAAATCCAAGGGGAACAGGGATATGAATTCCAAGTGGATTGCAAGGGTTGGAAAGTGATTTCCCATCTTTTGTAAATAGATATGTTGACTTGTTGACTAAGTAGAAAAGGGAGATACAATGAATGAAATAAGGAGCGACCAATTCAGGATCGTGTTGTAACTTTGGATCTGAGATATTTAGACTAATACGGATCTGCCCTACAAATTTGGAGAAAATTCATTAAGACCATGTTGAAAGTGCACACGGTCCTCCAAAAAATCCACACGCCGAAAGTGTTTTTTTGTCTCTGTAAATGGAGTCCAATCCTGCAATTACAGTTGGGCACCTGCAACCTACACACAAAAAAGAAGGGAAGAAGGATTGTGGATAGGGGTTTGCCTCAGTCAAACCCTGATTGAGGAATCAACCTTTAAAGAAAGTAATTGCAAATACTTAAATGTAAATATAGGAAATTTATACCTTGTAGATCTGCAATTGATGATGATGATTGCTTTGCTTCTTGAATGTAATCACAAATGTTGTATGAAATGGCATGTAACATGACAAAACCCTAACACACACACATGCTTGCAAATGAATGTTGTAATGTTTCTCTAATGGATGAATGAAGAAGACACATGAAGGAGAGAACTTGGTGAATGCTTGAAGACTTAAATGCTTGATGAAGACCTTTCGCTTGAATTTCATTTATTCTCCTTATCTTGCCTATGTATCATGTCTATCTCGATTGAGGGAGTTGAATCTCCTTTTATACATTCTCAAGAGAATTAATTTTGATCCATCAAAGGCCGACAAAAGGAAATTGAAATCCTCGAAGAACAAATTAAGCAAAAGGGGTTGGATGGACCCATCTTAGGGCCTCCCTAAGAGGGAGGACAGGGGCATCACGCCCCTGTCCTATTGTATCTTGGGGCCTAGACGGGGTCATGAGGTAGCATAAGGGCTGAAACAAGGGGAGAATCAAGATGAAAGCATAGAGAGGGGTCTTAGTCAAGAGAGAGATGCAATCGCTTAGGTGAGGACCTAAAATGTGATCAAAATTGCGGGGGTCGCAATTTTAGGACACTACAGTTTTAAATCCCTCTGTGGTTTTTCCCATTTGGGTTTCCACGTAAAAATCTGGTGTTATGATCTTGTGGTTGTTTGTTTTATGTTTCTATATTTTAGCTTCAAGTATTTGCTTCTGGTGGTTTAAAGTTAAGTTTGAAAATATGATAACTAGTAGATCACTGATTCACCCCCCCCCCTCTCAATGATCCTTGATTCTAACAATTGGTATCAGAGCCTAGTTCCTCTGAGGAAGGTCCAGGAGATTGAATCAATGGATTCTGATTTTTAGAGACAGCTCAGTGTGGCCCTTGAGGATCTTGATGCATCTAGAAATGAGATCTGTAACTTGAAGAAAAACCTGAATGTTGATGATGATTTCATCAATGACTTGAAGGATCAAGCGAACACTTCAAGAGACAAAAGGAAAGAATTGATGGACAACCTGAAGGAGAAAGAATATCAGATCATGGAATACCAGGGTAAATATGATGAAGTTAACAAGCTTGAAAGAGAGAATGTTGCTTTGAAGAATGAGATGCAATCCATTGTGATGAGACTAACTAAAGGGATTGAGGACTGAAAGAAGAAAGAAGAGAATATGGCACAATCAGTGAAGGAAAGAGCAGATGAATGCTTTAGGCTTACCTATGAGAATGATCAGTTGAAGCTTGAGTTGACACAATCAAGGAATAATGGTAAAGAACTTGAAAGACATATTGCTACCTTGAGGGATGAACTTGCTACTACTAATGAATATAAAGAAAAATTAAAAGCTAGCTCGGCAAGGCTTGATGAGATGTTGGAGAGTCACAGACATGGAAAGGATATGTGAGGAATTGGATTTGAGAAAGGTGAATCCTCCATATCTAGACAAGGCAATGCAAAACCTAATCAAAAGAAGAGAAAGAATCCTCTGGTAAGACTGCCTAATGTTCATAAATTCAATGGTAGATGTTTTACTTGCAGAAAATTCGGTCATATGGAAAATCAATGCAGAAGTAGGATGAACAATGGAATGAACAACATGAATAATGTTCCTACCTATACTGATCTGTGTTTCATATGCAATAATTTTGGTCACAAGTCAAATATGTGTAGAACAATAATGAATAACTTCCAGAACAAAAGGTGCTATGCTTGTGGGATGTTTGGACATATCTCTAACCAGTGTAGGATGAGACCAAATAAAATGAACTTTAGACCTATGCAGAAGAATATTGTTTGTCGTGCATGCAAAAAAACCGGTCACATTGCAAAGTACTGTAGAAGCAAGAACAATGCTCTGGTAGACAAAAGCAAATCAAATGAGAAGGGAAAAGTGAAGGTAGAAGAGATCAAAGACAAACATGAGAAGATGTGGGTTAGAAAAGATGAATCTAAAGCTGACAATGGATCTACACCCAAATTTGGTGTAGGATCTTCATTCGGTAACTAGGGCTTTATACCTTAGGGGGAGCTTTTTCATGCAAATTTTAAGAACCCCCTATTCAGTGGTCTGTAATCGATTCTAGAAGATTGCAGAAGGATAGAATCATATGTGCAGATATTATCCAAAAATTTCAGAAAAGATTTGCTACTCCGGTAAGCGACTCTATGAAAATCATGGTAACCGATAGCAACATTTATTACAATGGAAAAATAGGTTTTTGAAGGATAAAAGTTCATTTCAAAGTTTCATTTGTCACAATGCAATCAAGCGAATAGTGCAATGAAGAGAGCAAAGTGATTTGGTGATTTCAACTGCGATTTCAGCGATTCTAAAGTGAATTCCAGTACCCGATTGCGAATCAAGGTATTTATTTGTTCAGGCTTTCAGTTTTCACAAACCCTTGCATTTGAAATGGCTTCATCTTTTGGTGTTGCTACCCCTTTGGTTCTTGAGATTAAGGACAGGGCCAGACCTATTTTCAAGAAACCTAAGGTTGATCTGGTGCCCTCCAAGATCAAACCTGAGGAGACCAAGTCTTCTCCTTCTCCAGTGGCACAATCTGTTGGACCTAGGCCATCCGAAAAAGGTGTGTTGAAGCAGAAGGAGAAGCCTAAAATAACCTATCTTGCAGTATCCCTGGTAGCTTCTGAAATAGAGTTTGAGGAGGAAGTAGGAAAGGTAAAGGAGAAAGGAGAATTTTTCAGAGTGGTGAGGAAGTCATAGTCTGGTGGAGCCCAACTGGTGTAGGAGCACCTAAGGGTTGGAATGCCCTTAACCAGTTTTGGTTTTTGAGACCTTCCAGTGGTCATGTACATACATAAGGACTGGCTCTAAGTCCATTTCTATTTGTTTGGTTGTTTATGGAATTTTTTGAGATTTTCCTTATTGGCAAGACCTACCCCGATCAGGAAGTCCTACCCCGATGAGGTCGCCAGAGTGAGAGTAGTTATATTGAGTATAGGCAGGAGTGGTTCACACTTACTCTGATGACTCGATAAGTCATTGGTGTTCGGAGAAGTTGTTATCGGGTAGCGTGAGGAACTGTTTCAAGTCACCCCAATGAGTTAGCATTGGCTTGGAGCAGAGCTATCGGGTATCGGCGGGAGTATTTTCATGTTACCCTGATGACCTGATGAGAAAGCAGGCACAGAGTATTGTTATCGGGTATCAGAGAGAGTGGTTTCAAGCTATCCCACGAACCTAATAGAAAAGTGGACTGACTCAAGTAAGTCATCGGCTATCGGAAGGTATGCTTCAGTGTTACACTGACGGCCCAATGACAAAGCACAAGTGGAGGAAGATGGCATCGGCCATTGGGTTAACATGTTTGGAGGAGACACGATGGAAATGCCCAGGAAGCGAAGGAAAGCATTGGCCATTGGACGAAGGGATTTCTTGCTATCCTAACACCCGATAGGAAAGTGCGAAGCGGAAATGTGAAGACATCAGTCATAGATAGCCTTGTTTTGGTGTTCCACCGAAGACACGATAGGAAGTGTGACAAGTTAGAGGTTGTCATCGTACATCGGTAACCTTGCTTGGATGTTACCATGATGTTTTGATGGAACCTGTGAGACAATTACAAATGGAAACCATTGGTAACGAGATTTATATCGTCCAATAGGAGAAGTTCATAATAGAAGAGAAAATGTATAAAATACCCAACGGGCATCTGTAAGAGGTGGATGGTTGAGTCATTGATTGTCAATTGCCTCAGAGAATACAATGTTGGCTTGATGATGATTATAATGTATTCATCACTTGTTGTCATTGATGAAACACTCTCACACACATATTTGATAACATTGACTACCGGTGTAACTTCAATTGGTTTACACTATCAACCAGTATGTTCCTTTGAGATTACCTGAGTTAACACTTAGTCGGCATCAGAATTAGAATGAAGATAGAAAAGAAGATCAAGTGGAAGATCTCATTACAACGGTTCACTAATTTTATTTCAACCGGTATTAAATTGTTCTAACCAGTATCTAATTCTGTGATGAGTTACTAGCACCATTTGTTTGGTGGTCATTTTTGTGATGAGATATGATTATATGTCTAGATTCACTGCACCTAGGAAATTGTGTCCCTATGGCCAACATAAGGATTGTATGTCTATTTAAAGACATCGTAGAGAGTCATTATGATGATGATAATAGATAGAGAGTTGTTATGCAAAGAGAGTGAAAAATATTTTAAGTGATAAGTGTTAAGATGCAGAGCAGTATTAATTGTACTTAGAAGGATCTAATAAAGCAAGTCTTGTGCTACTCAGAACAGATCAAGCTACTCTTGTTGTTTTCTAATCATTACAACGGGTACAAATCCCTTAACCGAGTAAGCTCTAACAAGCTTCATTGTACAAATCCTCTAACAAGGTGATCCATTAGTTTGGATTCTCAAATCCTCCAACGAGGTTACTCTTAACAGGGTATAAGCTTCTAATCAAGCTTGGAATCTCTAACAAGATTTTCTCCTAGCAGAGCTCTTTGTAAGGCCTTAACCGATCAATTTTCTATTACTATAGATAGTTAACTTGTGAGTTCCATCTCACCGTGGTTTTTACCTATTTGCGTTTTCCACGTATAAACACTTGTGTTATGGTGGATGTTCTACTTTATGTGGATGTTGTTATTTCATTTTGGATAGCATGTATTTTGATTAACCACTTGGTTAAATTTATCTATCAGTCAGTGTTTAAAGTACTGTTAGTTTTGGAGTCACTGATTCACCCCCCCCCCCCTCTCAGTGCTTTTCAAGTCCATCAATTGGTATTAGAACCCAACTTCTTTGAAGCCTAACCGCTTAGAAGGGAATCTTGAAACCACCATGGGGGATAGAAGCTACTTTGAGATGGTTAGAGAACTAGAAGCTAGTACAAATGAAGTTGAAACTCTTAGGGGAAAACTAAAAGCTTCTCAAGTCAAGAGGAGAGAGCTATCTGAAAAATTGTTAGAAATATCTGACAATAGTTCTTCGGATGAAGATAATATTGATGCCTTAGCAGAAGAAGTTGAAAAGTTGCAAGGTGAGAAACTGAATCTAAGAAGAGAACTGGAAGGTCTTGCTATTCGCATGAGTCAGGAGCTAGAATCCAGAAGAGCTGCTGAAGATCTTATCAAAGCAAAAGATCAAGAGATCCTAAAAATCAAACGGGAAAGAGACACCATGCATGAGGATTTAATAGCTGAAATAGAAGAAAAGGAGAACTTAAAGTTAGACCTCGAGTTGGCATCATCTCTGAAAGAGAATCTGTCTAAGCATAATGAAGATCTTGTCACTAAGCTTGTTGAAGCCAATGAGACTGGAAAAGTTTGTCAAAAGTTCTACCATGCTGGAAGAACAAATTCAATCATAGAGAATGAAGGGTGATATCTCTGGACTTGGCTTTCATACAACTGAAAAAGGTGAATCCTCTGGTACCAAGAGCAACTATCCAAAGAATAAAAATGCATCTAAAGTCAATAAGGCTATCGGCAAAAAAGCTTTCAAACCTGTCTATTTTGTTTGTCATAAGACTGGTCATACTGCAAATGTTTATAGGAACAAACCTATTAGAGATGCAAGTTATAATACCAATGCTAGGTATGTATCTAGAAAGTTTGAAGGACATTGCTACACTTGTGGAATGTATGGGAATAAACATATTGAGTGCAGATATGGTGCAAACAATCCTGTACCACACATGCATCCTAGACCATATGGTGACCGAACAAGTAATTTTGATAACCGGATGAACAAGAACTAGCAAAGATCCTATGTCAATCGGTTTAGTCTGGAAAAGGAAACAAATGTTTTGTGTACCTTTTGTAATAAAAGTGGTCATGTGGCTATGAACTGCAAAAAAAGAAGAGGAAATGCAGGACCCTGGAGATCATCTGGTATGGTCTGCTATCACTGCAACAAACCAACAAACCTGGCAAAGTTTTGCAGAACCAGAAACAACAAACCGGTCAACTCTACTAAGGATCAGAAAGGCAAGCAAAAATTTGATGTTGAGGAAACAAGAGAAGATATGAATCGGACATGGAAAAAGAAGAGTGAAGAAGTGCTTGTAGAAGAAATCACTCCTTCACTTAGTGAAGAGAGTCTGGCACCGGTGACCTAAGCTTGTTTAAAACGGCTAAGGGGAGCATAATGGTAAAGCATATTTCGGACCCCTTTGTAGAATAAGCGAGAAAGAATCTTTTTGAATTTTGAATTTTGGTGATTTATTTTTTTTTTGTGTTGACGTGTCAATCAACTAGTATGTCACTTAAGCGGAACAATTAGGGTTTTTAACCTAAAAGTATGAGCATTTATTATGGTCGGTAAAAAGAATATAAACTAGTTTTACCTTATCATTTTTACCCTAATCCTTTCGAAAAAGAATTGAAGCAATTGTAGAGTAGAGCAAGATATTTTTGGTGTGAATTAGCAAATTGCTTTGTGACTAAGAGAAATCAAGTTGAATTGGTAGCTGCAGAGAAGCGAACGGGAGTGCATTTAATCAATCCAATTGAGAATCGAAGCGACGTGCTAAGTTCTAGGTATTTCCTTGCTTACCACCTTGAAACTTATTTGTCTAGAATGGCATCTACTTCTAAATCTATAGGGAGGTTGATGATCACTGCTGAGCCTGAGGAAGCTGTAAAGGCAGAGAAAATTATGTCTTATAATGCATTATCACAAGTCCCAAGTGGATTCGTTATCCAAGGTGATTTGTCCAGCTATATAGACTACAAAATTGAAGATATGGGAACTCTTCACATCTATACTCAGTTGAAAACACTCTGTGATGAGGAAGGAAAGATTGAAGCTAAATATTCTAGGGTTTTTGAGAAAGGATTTCATAATGTCGCCTACCCTCTTGAAGATTTTGAAGAAGAGAACATAAGAATAATTTTGAGTCGAGTACATGAGAATATGTATCTGGAAAGGACTCACACAATTACCAAGGAAGTCATTAGGGTTGTAATGGGTTATTGCTCAATTGGTAAAATTCCCAAGTTGGGGAAAATCACAAAAGACATAGTCTTCAAGCTAACCAGTTCCACCTCTAATGGGCGTTCTTTCTCTGTTAACAATATCAGAGATCTTGCGGTGAAACTCGCAGCAATGGTGATAGGCTACAAAGTATTTTACTCCAGTAGACTTAACAGTGTTTTGTCCACAGCAATTCATACAGCACACAGTATGATTGTTGGGAATGAAGACTATGATATCTATGAAGCTATCAGAGTCCAGCTATTTCTAAATTTAAAGTCTATCAAAAATGATAATACCGAGAAGTTCAAATTTGGTCAGCTGCTAGCTGGGTTATTTTTCTACTTTTAGAATTTTCTACCTGGTATAGGTGACATTGAATGGTCCAAAGAACAACCGTTCAATGATCAGATTAGAAACAACATTAAGGTTGTAAAGAATACCTTTTCAGTTGCCACCAACAGGTATTTTAATGAATTCCAAAAGAAAATGAGTATGAGAATGAGGTTACCTGAAGATGTAGTAAGACATTTTGAAAAAGACATAATCTTCATGGTTACCACTGATGTTTGCTTAATGCAAGCAAGAGAACCTAGAGAGGAAGAAATGGAATAAATGAGCTATGAAGTCAATGATGACTTACTGGTTGGCTATGCTAATACTCTATTAGCATCACCTATAGACAAAAAGAAGGCAAAATTGGATATTCTTGCAATCCAAGCTGCACTTGCTGAAACCAGTACTGGATCTGTAGCTAAAGCTAAAGGAAATCAAAATAAAAATGAAGAAAAATCTCCTGAGAAGAAGACTACAAGGGTGACTCGAAGTGTCCTAAGCAAGAAGGAACAAGAACCCAAAATAATTGAGAAAAAGGAGAGTGCACCAAAGAAGAGAAGGAACAGGAAATTAATTTTGCAACCAGAGTCTGAGGGAACAGAGTCTGATGAAGAACCTAAGAAGGAAAAGGTAGTGCCAAAGGCAACTACACCACTAGATATTGCCTCCTACAAACCTGCAACAACATTTGAAAGAACAATGAAGTCATTGGAAAGAAATAGGTCTGAAAATGTTAAAGAACATTATGATTCTTTTCCTGTAGATGAGAAGAAGCAAATACACCAACAGGTAATAACCTTGTTGAGTCATTACTGTAGATATCCGCATGAATTAGAGAAAGATATTTCAGTATCCTTGTATAATACTTTGTTAGAAAAATGGGAAGAAGCCACTTAGTTAGATAAGGAAATTATTGATGAAATATTTGTACAGTATTTTCCCACATTATCATCAGAAGGAATTAGTGCTTTGACTGAGGAACACAACGTATATTTTGATTTTAAAATAAGGAGATTGAAGCTTCTTACTGAAAAAGGGGCAGTTATTGAGGCAGAAACTCACAAACTAGCCTGTCAAATCAAACAAAGGATAGATTGCATCCAATCTCTCGATAAGGATGAAACCTCAGATGATGTTTCTCTACCAGAAATGGACATAGAGGAAATTGTCCCAGTTGATTTAGTCTTCTCAACCGATAAGAAGGATGACTTAGTTATTCATATTGATGAGGAAATTGAGGATTCAGTAGACCTATCTGAAGAAATTACTGCACCTGATATGGATCCTCCTTCAATCATAGAAGTACAGAATACAATAGGTGATCAACTGGCTACTCAACCAAAGGAAGTCAGTATACCGGAAACTACTCAACTAGAGAAACCCCAACCGGCAACTGAACAACAAGAGAAACCCCAATCTCCACCGGTAATTGAGATCACTCAAATAGAAACCACTGAGGAAGTTGGTACTCAGAAAGCATAAGATAAAACGGAAGCAGATACAGAAAGAGCCATCATTAAGTGTATATTCTCTGAAAGAGGAAAGCAAAAACTGCTTGATGATGATGATGATGATGATGATGATGATGAAGACTCTTTAAGTATTTCAGGACCTATTGATATGAATACCCTAAGTGCTTCTGAAATGATGAATTTTGTGTGTATGATGGAAACTTGTGCACATAAGAAAAGGATGAAAGAACAAAAAATTGAGGCAGAGACAATTTAGAATGTTGTAGACATCTTGTCTGGATTACCATCAGAAACCTCTATCGCACATCTTCCTACTCCTATCAGCAAACTTGCTCAGCTAGTTGCAGAGGAATCTGATCAAATCAAAACACTTGAAGATGCTACTCAAATGTCTCTTGAGAAGAGCCATAAAAAGGCATATGGAGATAATCTCACAAACCACATTGAGAATAGCAAAATGGCTTTATCTCATAATGGCAGTTTGTTGAAGAAAGCTATTGAATCTGGAGGAAAGTATCTTGCCTCTACCTCCAATGTTACTTTCTTTTATTTCGATATTTCTAAAAATCAAGTTGAAACTGAGCAGGAAATAGAAAGGTTATGTAAGGCATATGTCCCACTCCAGGACTAAATTCATGTCTTTAACCAGTCTATGGATGAACTCCATGACAGACTGATCAGGAGTGATAATGAGAGAGCTAAGAGATTCCAATCTCTCAGAGAGCTCAAGAGTTAGCTCACCTCGCAGCTTGACATTCTTCAGAAAGCCTACTCTCGTGTAGAAGCTATTCTTGCTACTCTGGAAATGTACTCACTTGATTTAATGGAAGAATTCTATTTTCAGTTGTTGTCTACATCAGAATATACGAATCACATACTGGAATCATGGCAGAATGCTCTCTCTCGGATGAAACAAAACTTCAACCATATTTTCATGAGAATTCCTAATGCATGACTTTGTTTTCAAAAGTCATATATACTGAACTTTTTGATACAGATTTTCTATGTATATATATTTTACTTTATCATTTTGGCATTGTTGTCAAAGGGGGAGTAATAATATGAATGTATGTGTGTTTGAAAATTTTGTATTTATAATGCATTAAGGGGGAGTATTACAGTGTTACACTCTAAGGAAGCTTGAGCATATATATGTAGATATGTTGTGTATGCACACTTAGGTGTATTGTAAATTTTCTAAGTGTTGCCCTCAATGCCAAAGGGGGAGATTGTTGGCTTGATGATGATTGTAATGTATTCATCACTTGTTGTCATTGATGAAACACTCTCACACACATATTTGATAACATTGACTACCGACATAACTTCAATTGGTTTACACTATCAACTGGTATGTGCCTTTGAGATTACCTAAGTTAACACTTAGTCGGCATCAGAATCAGAATGAAGATAGAAAAGAAGATCAAGTGGAAGATCTCATAACAACGGTTCACTAGTTTTATTTCAACTGGTATTAAACTGCTCTAACCGATATCTAATTTTGTGATGAGTTACCAGCACCGTTTGTTTGGCAGTCATTTTTGTGATGAGTTATGATTATAAGTCTAGATTCACTGCACCTAGGAAATTGTGTTCCTATGGCCGACATAAGGATTGTATGTCTATTTAAAGACATCGTAGAGAGTCATTATGATGATGATAATAGATAGAGAGTTGTTATGCAAAGAGAGTGAAAACGATTTTAAGTGATAAGTGTTAAGATGCAGAGCAGTATTAATTGTACTTAGAAGGATCTGATCAAGCAAGTCTTGTGCTACTCAGAACAGATCAAGCTACTCTTGTTGTTTTCTAATCATTACAACAGGTACAAATCCCTTAACCGGGTAAGCTCTAACAAGATTCATTGTACAAATCCTCTAACAAGGTGATCCATTAGTTTGGATTCTCAAATCCTCCAGCGAGGTTACTCTTAACAGGGTATAAGCTTCTAATCAAGCTTGGAATCTCTAACAAGATTCACTCCTAGCAGAGCTATTTGTAAGGCCTTAACCGGTCAGTTTTCTATTTCTACAGATAGTTAACTTGTGAGTTCCATCTCACCATGGTTTTTATCTATTTGGGTTTTCCACATATAAACACTTGTGTTATGGTGAATGTTCTACTTTATGTGGATGTTGTTATTTCATTTTGGATAGCATGTATTTTGATTAACCACTTGGTTAAATTTATCTATCAGTCAGTGTTTAAAGTAGTGTTAGTTTTGGAGTCACTGATTGACCCCCCCCCCTCTCAGTGCTTTTCAAGTCCATCATACGATTGTTTGTTTTTTTCTGAAATGCAATAGAGAATTCCATTTTCTGGTTTCCAATCAAAGTTTACTTTATGTTCGTGATTTGCAATAATCTGTTAAAAATATCTGAAGTTCTCGTATGTTGTTAATGTAAAGCTTATTTTCTTTTTTCTGTGAGTTGTTGGCTTGAACCTGTGCATAAGCTCGGAATCTATAAATAAAGTTTTCCTTTTCAATTTTTGTTCTTTGTTTTCAATAAACACATGGCTCTGACTTGAGATTCCACATGATCATTGGAGATTGTCAAGCAGAGCCAATTATGTACCGGTAGGGTTTTATTGGTAAGAGTCTAGGAGATGGCATTATCTATTCCTACAAACTGGCCCTAGGCGAGCTTGGTGATAGTCCAGCTAGGTGTCAGTAACTTGAAGGAGATAACTTGCAGGGGGGAAGGAATTGGTTGAGAACTAGAAGAAGACCCAGAATGCTATACGCTTGAAACTTAGACATTGTGTAACAAAAAGGAGTGTATTTGCCAAACCAAATAGGATGGGCGGTTTTACAAAGAGAGAACACATGTGTGTGTGTGTGTGTCTTGCACCCCTGCAAGGATATAGTGAGCAAGATTACTTTGTGAGCTTTAGGAAGGTGAGATAAGAAAACAAATGGTAGGGAAGCCCTTAGAAGTCTAAAGGGATAGACTTGGAACCCGAGAAGGGATAGAAGAAACTATCAAAGAATCCTAATTGATGGTAAACTAGGTAGCCTCCCTATCACCAACAAAGCAAGAAGACAAAATCTTATCTCGCCCCTGCTAGAAGACCTAAGAGAGAAAGGAAGGTTAAAACTCAACCTGAGTCCAGTAATAAACAAGGTAAATCTGCACCTGTTCCTTCATTATCAACAAATCAGTTGATTGATGACATAATTGTAGATGGTAATCTGAAGAATATTGGACTGTGTTATGCAAATATGAATGAAGTTGATCAGAGAAAGGTAGAGGAAGCAGTTGTATTATATTTGCATAATTTTAGTAAAATACTAATTGAGCTAGAGAAGAGCATTCCCAAGGATCTGTGCAGTCTTGTTGATGCAAGGAGAATGACAGTTAGCAAAATTGACAAAGAGATGAAGGAGAGAGAGATAATAAATGTATGTACATGTATCACTCATGATGAAGCCAAGAGGATGATTGAGCAAGCTAATAAGAAAGAATTTTGAAGCAAGAACATGGTTAACTGACTAATGATTGGGAAGGTGGAAGAAGTGAGGAAAGAGATAGAGGATATATGGAGAAAAAACATTCAAAATGATCCCCTGTACAATAATGCATTCAAGTCCTCTCAGCTGGAAGAAAATAAATGTGTTTCTGGTGGTTAGAAGGATGAAACTCAGACTAAGGGACATCTGGAAGATCAAGGTAACACAACACTTGATGTTGAGACTGGTGATACCCCTCTAGTGGTAGACAACTCTACAGCCCCTGAGATCCAAAAGGATGATACTGCACCAAGTGGCAACATCGGTGCAAAATATAAAAGGGGATGAGTCAGAGAAGAAGGATGTTGAAAGTGCAGAGACAAAGGTAGTTGAGTTTAACAAAGGTAAAGGAGTAGCTAACCTAGCAATTGTCACTCCTCTGATTACATGGACCCCACCTTAGATCCCTATCAATCTAGATGGTCCACTAAACCTCGGAAAGATTTCTCCTGTGGAAAAGATCATGCTCACAGTTGTTGTGCAAGCTCAGGCTAGCCAGGATCTAGTGAAGTTTGAAATTGAGGATAAGAAACTAATTTTGATGTCGGTAGATTTTTTGTAGAAGGTGGCTCCAAATGTATAGTTGGATTCTAAGAATAGCCCCTTTGGTAAATTGTTGCAATTAATTAAAAGTGTAAATACCAGTTTTAATTCTTTAGAGAAGTTTGCTACTCAGAAAATTTTGGATAAATTTAAGGATGTTAGGATACAGACATTCCGAAAGATGATTGAGGATGATAGATTGAGACTAAATAACAGATTGCAGATGATTTATGATACATTATCAGAAGGCGGTAAATTGTACAAATCTTGCGTAATTTTGCCTAAATTCACTGTAGATATAGACAAGCAGATAGGTGTTTGCCAAGTCAAGCTTGCTAGTATTTCACAGTCCTTTAATCCTACTATAACTTTAACCAGTATTGTGGAAGGGAATATTATAGCTCTAAATGATCAGATCTCAAGCCTCCAAGCAGACAAGGACAAAATTTTCAAAAAAGTTGGTGAACTCCAGAACCTAATTGCCCCCCGATTGGACACCATGTTGAGTAACAAGGTAGATTGTATGAAGGAAATGGTCTGGCCTGTGTCATCTGACCTAAGGGAATTAGAGATTCATGCCACTATATTTAGTGAATTCATCATAGTTTTGGATAACTTGAAGAGTGGGTGGGATGCTCACCTACGATTTTTTAAGACTATTTATGCTGACATCTTCAAGTATTTATAAATATCTTTGTATATAAGTTTTGAAGAGCACCCCATCTTTGGCATTGCTATCAAAGGGGGAGAGGAATGGTGAAAAATGTACAGTATATAAGAGTGAAATTCTTTGTTTAAGGTGGAGCCTTAGAAATTCTTTTGAACCAGTGTACAATGCTCAACACTTAGTCATCTTTCACGAGTGTTACCATCAATGCCAAAGGGGGGGGATTGTTGGAAATTGACACATCTGGTGCTTTATGGTGGTTTCCTATTGGTTTACGATTGTCATTGATGGTAACTCTTCATGGAGATTCAATTCGGTGATCATAATTATTTATATCTGGAAGCGGGTGTTGTCTGGTAGCTGATTAACTGGTATTTTAGGAAGAATAGAGCTTTTTTGGGTCCGGAAGATTTCTGGTGATTGCGGTACATTGAATTGTGTTTGGGATGATTGGGCCGACTTAGAAACATCATTTTATTATTATTTTGGTAATCCGCATTTATCTTTGGTGATCTGGTCAAGCTGACATGAGACTACACATTACACTAGCAAGCCAACATGACAAATAACCTATTTTGTGGTTGTCGATATATAAGTTTGGTGTAGATGATCTTTTTGGTGAATGGATGCAACTGTATGCGAGTGAGAGGTGATCGAGAATCTATTTTGGTGAAGTTTCACGTGTGCATTCTTGATTCGGTAGCTGACTAAGACAGAGAACAGGGCAGAACAGGGCAGAACAGGAGAAGTGATACAGTCAATATATTTAGCACTCAACCGAAACTCATCTAGGCATTGTGGATTCTATTTCAGAGTTCATTCACTATAATTCATCACTGTAACTATCTTCTAAGGCAGTGAGCCTTCCCTGAGGGTTGTAGCCTTTTGGATTATTGTAATTGAGCAATGAGCTCCAGACGGTGTGCCTAAATACCTATGCATTCCCATTTTGTATTATTGTTTTGCCACTGGCCATAGTGGAATAATATTGTGGGTTCAAATCCCACTGTGGTTTTCCCTATTTGGGTTTCCACGTAAAAATCTGGTGTTATGATCTTGTGGTTGTTTGTTTTATGTTTCTGCATTTCAGTTTCAAGTATTTTCTTTCGATGGTTTAAAGTTAAGTTTGAAAATCTGATAATTGGTAGATCACTGATTCACCCCCCCCCCCCCCTCTTAGTGATCCATGATTCCAACAATGGTTGGGTCATAATCCTTCATTGAGACATCTTAGAGTTTTTGGTTGTGAGGCAATGCACATGTACCAATGGAGAAGTGAACAAAGTTGGAGAACAAGGCTATAAGTGTATCTTCATTGGATACAGTTATGGTTTGAAAGGATACAAGCTTTGAGACCCTGTTGCACAAAATCTCATACATTGTAGAAGTGTTATTTTAAGATAAATGAAGACTCCTTATGTTACATTGCAGCCAGAATAGACTAAACATGAAGATGTGATTTGATTTTCTTCTAGGCCTGAAAGTGTTTATTCAAGACCCCCAAATATACAAGAAGTTGAGGAGAGCTCATCTAGCTCAGAATCTTAAAAAGAGGAGGAAGAACCTCCAACTCGGCTTGTTTGAAGTTCTACAAGACATAGATAACCACTTGAAAGGTATTGATTGATGATTGGAGATTTATTTTTGCTTTGAATTCTAATGTGGATGAACCTAGATTTGTAGAAGAGGCATTAGGTATGAATGATACGAAATCTGGAAGATTGTTATGGATGAAGAAATGACAGGTTTGAAAAAGAATGATACATGGGATCTTGTACCATTGTCTGAAGGACAAAAACCTATTGGTTGCAAATAGGTGTTCATGAAAAAGATTGGTCAAATGGGTGTATTAAGAAGTATAAAGAAAAACTGGTTGTGAAAGGCTTCTCTCAAGTTGAGGGTGTTGATTATAGCGAGATATTTTCTCTTGTCACAAAAATTGCATCATTAGATTTTTGCTTTCTATTGTTGTTTATGATTTAGAGGTTGAGAAAATGGATGTGAAAATTATTTTCCTTCATGGTGATTTGTAGGAGGATATTTATACGACATAGTGAGAGCACTATGTCGTAAAAAGTAAAACTAATTTGGTTTGTAAATTGATGAAATCTTTGTATGGCCTTAAACAAAGTCCTAGGATGTGGTACCAAAATTTTGATACATGTGTTAAGCTTGGTATTTGAGCGTTCTAAATTAGATCACTATGATTATTGTAAATTTGATGGTGAGCAGTTCATGTACATTGTATTATATGTTGATGATATGTTATTCATTGGTAAAGGGAAAGGTATGATTTTAAAAATGAGGTCTCAACTTGTTGCTAAGTTTGAGATGAAAGATCTTGATGCAGCAAAACACATTCTTGGGATGGAAATAAGAAGAGAGAGCATGAACAAAAATCTTTGGCTAGGATAGAGTAACTATGTAAATTTAGTTTTACAAAGGTTTAACATGCAAGATTATAGACCATTATGTGTGTTAGACTTGTGTGAATAATATTGTCATTGATGTCAAACCAATCATCTGGTTTTGTACCAGATAGTGTATGCAAGCCTGGATATCAGTTCAAACATTATGGACATAATGGATATTATGCAAAGTGTTGTGGTTATGTATGTATGGTTCAGTTGTTGTGGCTTTTGGTTAGGAGTCATTATGCAGCATAGACAGTTTTGGATGATGAAATTTTGAGGTCCCATTGGGCTCTCATTGACCCCGGTATTCCAATATCAGTTATATGTCCTAGTGTTAGCAGTTTGCAGCTTTAGTATCTATCAGAAGTATCTCTTCAAGTTTTGTGATTGTGGTTTCATTGGTATGTATGGAGTCTACATTTTGGATATGTTGAGTGTGATCTTGTGGCAATAGGTCCATTCTCTTGGGTCCAAATGACCCTAGCCCTTTTTCAGTAATCACGATATATGTTTTGGTAATCAGAAGTATGCAAAGGAATTATGTAGATGTATTGTAGACATCGACATGAGCTTATTGATAACGTGTTGGGCTTGGCCGGCACACTATTTTGTATTTGTGCTCTCCAATATATATACATATATGTTCATGATTGATGGATGAAGAAGAGTGAAGCAAATTAATCAAGAGGGAGTGAGTATGATGTGCAGAATATAGTTGGTAGCAAAAGAAGTAGTGTATGTGAGAGTTGCAAACAACGAAGGAAATCAGTAGTGCAGTAGTCCTTTACCGAACCTACTATTGAACAGTGGTGCATATATCTCTAACCAGATATTTTGTAAAGTCTTAGGTTTGTAATATGAGGTTATCTTGGAACTGATTCCATGCATTTGGAGATGCAAATTTTCAAAGTTCAACCCTTTCAATTGCAATGAGCATTCTGATAGTTGCCCATTTCATTTGTATCTACAGTGAGTTGTCCGACAGTAAGCCATTTTTTTAATCTAGTAGTGAGACACCTAGCAATGAGATACCTATTTGTAAACACAACTATAACTAGTTATATTTTCCTAAGAGTTAACACTCTTTGTGGTTTTTCTATTTTTGAGTTTTCCATGTACAAATTATGGTGTTCATCTTTTGATTGTGTTATTGTTTATTCTACATTAACTATTTTACTTCAGTCAAGTTTGTTTGATATTTTGAGGATAGCTTCAAATGGTAAAAAGGTTTATTATTTTAAATGAGTGGGAATATTGATTCACCCCCCTCCCTCTCAGTATTTTGATGCTTTCAACCTGATCAAAAATTGGTATCAGAGCCTTGGTCCCTTTCTTGGAAATCCTAACCACTTGAGGGAGATCCAAGTTGGTTGAAGCCATGGCACCTATATACTTGGATGAAGAAGTGGAAAGTGTTGAATCAAAGAATGAAGAACTAAAGGAGAATGTGAAGATTGCAAATGAATGTGTAGAGAAGTTGAGAGAAAATCCAGAAATTCAAGTTGAGACATAAGGAGGGTAACAATCAGTTTAATCAAGCAAATGAGAGCGTCAAAGACTTGATGCGAAAGATAGAGGAAAAAGACAAGACAAGGCAGTTCCTAAAAGATATATTAAAGCTGAGATCTGAGGAATATGAAAATCTTGAATAAGAAGTGAGGAATCTAAAGACAAAAAACAAGATCCTTGACAATAGTAGGCTCCTGGAAGATTTGATCAGCATGCAACAAATTAAGTCAGACAAAATCGGACTTGGTTACCAAACTATGTGTACTCAGATCAGAATATTAAAGAAGAAAGTAAGGAAGTCAAAGAAGAGTAGAAGTCAGAAGATGAGAAGAAATCCGAGAATCAGAAATCAAATGCAAGAAGACCATCGATCCAACAACCCAATCCACAAAGGTACCCATCTTTTAATGGCTATTGTTTTAAATGCAATAAATTTGGACATAAGGCAGTGAACTATAGAAGCATTCAATGTTATAGTTGCAAGATGTTTGGACATAAGGCAAGCCTTTGTAGGAATCATGTTGGGAATCAAATTTATAACACAGTTGTTGCAAATAAGAAGAGTTATAACTTTCAAGGACATTGTTACAATTACAATATCTATGGAAACAAAGCCAGTCAATGCAAATACAGATCTCATCTGGTAAGATTTGAGAAGAAAATTGTTAGTTGTTTCAAGTGCAATCAACCCGAACATTATGCTAACCTATGCAAGAAAGGAAATGAAGAAAAAATTGCTGAAAAGAGTGAAATGAGGAATGATGAACTAAAGAAGAAGGAAAACTTGGTCTAGAGAAAGAAGAATGAGAACAAAGTGAGCCTAAAGCCGAAATCTGGTGCAGGCACCTCTTCCTCTGGAAACTAAGCTTAGAGCTTTGGGTCAAGGGGAGTTATGATCAAAAAAAAAATCTTCTAGCCTCCTCATCTACATGTATCATGTCGCTAATCTGGCATGACAGTGCTTGTGTGGTATTCGGTAATCAGAGGAATCATGATGAAATCATCAAAAAGATAGTTTTTGGTGGAAAAACCCTAATGAAGCATCTTTAGTAAGATAAGTATCTTATCTTGAAGTTCATTTCTTTCATATCAGTTAAATTTTCTTGAGATCATTACGAATAGTAGAGCAGAAACAAAGTGAGCAGTGGAGAGTAATCACAAAACAAAAAATGATCATCAAAGAATCTAGCAGCAGAGAATTTCAGATTATGGACAAAGTGCTCCTGGATGAGTTTAGCATGGAGAAAATCAAAATTGTTGAAGCAGGTTTGAAGGATGATGAATTGCAAAGGGTCAAAGAATTAGAAGGCAAAAGTCTGAATCTATGGATCAAATTCCCTTGGTTTGACAATACAGAAGTAATTAGAATAATCCTTAGTTGTGTGCGAGATACTTGCATCATGTTGGATAAACCCTATCTAATTACGAAAGAAATCATTTCTATTGTCACCGGCTTGTGCGACAAAGGAGAAGTTACGGCAAAGAAATCAATTTTGAACAAGGAAGTGGAAGCCCTAATCAACGTGAACGGCGATCAGAGAGCTCTTATCATCAACTCAATCATTAACACTGTAATAAAGTATGTTTCCTATGACATCTCTTACAAGGTTTATTTTAGAAATAGGGAAGGAGCCACCTTAGCTATTGCAATATATATGGCATATATGTTTGTGATGGAGAACAAAACATTTGACTTGTGTGAATTGCTGTGAGAATTATTGTTTGAAAATATCAAGATGTCAAAAGAGAATAATTATGCCTTCTGGTATGGATCATTTCTTGTAAGTTTAGTTATGTACTGTTTAGAATCACTTATGCTAAAAGATAATGTTTTTTGGGAATCTGGTGTGTCAATTTCAAGACAAATCTTCAGATATCTGAATAGCTTGAATAACAATGAGGAGATTTTCAATAATTATTTTAAATCATTTGTGGATATGTGGAAATCTGGTTCGGTTTCTATTTTTCTCTTCCAGTTTTGGAGAATCTTCTTTTGGACATAGGAAAAGGAGACAATCTATTCCTATTGATGTTTCAGAGTCAAATAAAATAAAGATAGAAAATGTGGTGATAATTGATGATCTGGAATTCCCTGTAGCCAAAGGAGTTTCAGAAATGAATGAGCAAGAAGCTGGAGACTCAAATGATGAGTGTAATCTGTTAAAGCTGATTGATAGTGCAAATGGAATTCACAAGATTGGTGACCTTGGTCAAGTTAGATAGAATTGAGAGAATTTTGATGAAGCATCTGATCCAAAACAACATTAGTCCATAAGAGGTTAGTAATCTCTTTCCAGAATCATTGATAGAGATCTTCAAAGAAATAATGTTTGAGCAGTCAACTGAAGAAAAAAGCCCGCATATGCAAAGACTACTGAATGAATGTTCTATTTCTCAAAAGCACTTATCAAATTGCATACAGGAATTGAAAGATTGTATCTGCAATGCTAGCAGAATCCATAGATATTGTACCTCTTGGACGGCAGCAGTTGTGAAACACAAAGGAATAATTGATGTTATTGAAGTCGAATTGTTGAGTCTAGGTAAATCTTTTAATTTTTTGAATGATAAGGATGGTGAGCAAGGGAAAAGAACTATTTAGGTTGAACTTCTTCTATTGCAAAGGTAGAAATAAGACTTTCTGAGCATGTTTTGGAAAGTTAAGGAGATTGTGGAAGCTAAAATAGAACACTTTTCAGTTTCGCTTGAGAATGTAGTAGAGTATGAGCAGAATCCAACTGCTCTGGATATCTTTTCAAATTCTATTGATATGTTGGTTGAGTGTAGAAGCCTTTTAGTGAGTATCAAACTAGCTATACATTCTTGGGAAGTCCTTCTTTCAGAACTAAAGGAAAAGTAAAAGCTTATATTTCCAAATAACAGCACCTGAAGGTTTCCTTGTGAAAGATTCACATTTTTTGTTGTATATATATGTTCTTTCTCTTCTTTTTCCTCTTTTTTTTCATTAGTGGCATCCTTTTTCCTTGATGTCAAAAAGGGGGAGAAAGGAAAAAGGAATATGAGTTTAAGGATTATGGTTTTGAGGAATTGCATGAGTAAGGGGGAATCGGCGTAGTCATGTTTTCAATATGTTTTGTCATCAATGACAAAGGGGGAGATTGTTAGACTTGTGTGAATAATGTTGCCATTGATGTCAAACTAGTCATCCAGTTCTGTACCGACTAGTGTATGCGGGCCTGGATATCAGTCTGGAAATTATGGATGTTATGGATGTTATGTAAAGTGTTGTGGTTATGTATGTACGGTGTAATTGTTGTGGTTTTTGGTTAGGATTCATTATGCAACATAAACAGTTCTGGATGATGACCTTTTGAGGTCTCATTGGGTTCTCATTGACCGGAATCAGTTATATGTCCCGGTGTCAGCGGTTTGCAGCTTTGGTATCCATTAGAAGTATCTCTTTGAGTTTTGTGATTGTGGTTTCATTGGTATGTATAAGTCTACATTTTGGGGATGTTGAGCGTGATCTTGTGGTGATAGGTCCATTCTCTTGGGTCAGGATGACCCTTTCCCTTTTCTAGTAATCACGATATATGCTTTGGTAATTGGAAGTATGCAAAGGAATTATGTATAAGTATTGTGGAGGCCAACATGAGCTTATTGCTAACATGTTGGGCTTGGCCAACACAGTATTTTGTATTTGTGCTCTCTGGTATATATATATATATATACACACACACACACACACATACATATATATATACACATACATATATATATACACACATATATATACATATATATACATATATACATACATACATATATACATACATATGTGTGTGTGTGTACATGAGTGATGTATAAAGAAGAGTGAAGCGAATTAATCAAGAGGGGGTGAGTGTGATGTGTGGAAGATAGTTGGCACCAAAAGAAGCAGTGTATGTGAGAGTTGCAGACAGTGAAGGAAATCAATAGTGCAGTAGTCCTTTACTAGACCTGTTGTTGAACAGTAGTGCAGAGATCTCTAACCGGATCTTTTGTAAAGACTGAGGTTTGTAATATGAGCTTATCTTGGAACTGCTCCCATACATTTGGAGTTGCAAACTTTCTTAGTTCAATCCTTTCAATTGCAGTGAGTATTCTGGTAGTTAGCAGTTTCTTTTGTATCTACAGTGAGCAATCTGCCAGTGAGCCATTTTTTTAATCTGGAAGTGAGCCACCTATTTGTAAACACAACTATAACTAGTTATATTTTACTGAGAGTTAACACTCTTCATGGTTGGTGTAGTCACCGGTTAGGAGGGACCTCAAATAGATCAATCTGGACCAGGCAGCAAGAGTAAACACCATGGAAACAAGAGGCTATGATGGAGGCAATGCAGAACTAAATGAATTAGATCATGAAAACTAATTACAGATAATCGGTAACATCTCGGTTACGAGATTTGGATCATTGGCCTGCTACAAATATGCTTAATTACAGAACAAGTCACTCCTGGACCTCCAAACCTAAGATCTATCTACTATATTCTATTTGATTTCCTTTCGACTAATTTCTAATGCTCAATTACAATGATTTATATGATCCAAGAAGATCCAGTCAGCCCAAAAGGAATCAAATGTTGAAGAACAAGATCATACGTGTAAAACCAATAGGTCGGCCTCCGCCAAAGAGATTCCTTCGAAAAATCCAAAGGATGAAGTGCGGATCAAAGGGAAGGTCGGCCACACGCCAAGGAACATATGAATCAATGCACAGGGCTCTGCAAGCTATAGAAAGGGATCTGGTAGATTCACCAATGCAAATAGGTCCAAACGGTTCTGGTGCCAGAAAATTATCTCGAGATCTAGAATCGATAACTTGTCAGAAAATGATCCAAATGCTTCACGGTTTAGGAATAAGGAATATGATCATGTCCTCAACCAAAATCCAACTCCACAAGATCCGGTGAGCCAATGCAAGAAAATGTAGAATGAAATGCTGAAACTACAAAATAGAAAACAAACAGAAAAGAAATATTTTTGGTTGATGCAAGATTGCCAAGAACTGGGGATGCTCCTACATCAGACATCCAAGGTTCTTGAAAAAGTGAGTCTCTCACTTTATCGAGGTCAAAGGAAAACCAAGGTGGTCTACCTATGCCTGAGAAATCCAAGATTAATCTTCAACTGGTTTGTCCTTCCATTTTACAAGATACTCCTTATACTGACTACTCCAGGTGCTATGCCCAATTCTACTGTCCAAAATGTCTTCAATCTGATCTAGCTCCTTCTGGGGCAACTGTTTCTCCAAGTCTGCAATATTGTCCTCACTCAATTTCAATTCATGATATTGATGTAGATCTGCAATATTAAATATATGGAAAAAACTCAAACTATCTGGTAGCTCCACTTCATATGCATTTCTGGAACTAAACTTCCTCAAGATCTTACAAGGTCCAAACTTCCTCATCTGCAACTTGTTATAGGTTCCAACTAGAAATCTCTCTTTTCTCAGATACACCATCACTTCATCGCCAACTTCAAATTCCTTATGTCTTCTCTTCTCATCTACTTTCTCCTTATACTTGTTGTCCATGTCCTCCAAATGCTAATAAACCTAAATATGCAAGGCCTTCATGTGATCTGCAAATTATTCTACCTCTGCACTCCACTTGTCTTCATTACTGACATCTCTTAATTCTGATATACCTCTAAGGTGTGCTTCAGTAATAATCTCAAAAGGTGTTCTTCTGGTGCTCCTGCTCACTGAATTATTGTAAGCAAACTCTGCTTCTGCAAGAATCAAATCCCAACTTCCGGTTTTCTCTCCAACTAAGCATCTCAACAAATTTCCCAAGCTCTGGTTTACTACTTTTGTCTGTCCATCGGTTTGTGGGTGAAAAGTAGAACTAAATTTCAAATTTGTCTTCATCTTCTTCCAAAGTGTTCTCCCAAAATAACCAACAAACTTAGTATATCTATCTGGAACTATGTTCTTAAGTAATCCATGCAATCTCACCACTTCCTTGAAAAATAGGTCAGCTATATGCACTACATCTGATGTTTTCTTACAAGGTATGAAATGGGCCATCTTCAAGAATCTATCCACTACCACAAATATAGAATCGTTCCCTCTCTATGTCTAAGGCAATCCAAGTATGAAATACATGCTTATTTCCTCCCAAGGTCTTTCTGGTACTGTCAAAGGCTTATACAATCCCACATTTTGACTACTGTCTTTTGCAACTTGACAAACTCTACAACTTTGCACAAATTTCATAACATCCTTATGAATTTGAGGCCAAAAGTAATGTTCACTTATAAATGCTATTTTTTTGTCAACACCAAAGTGTCTGGATAATCCTCCACTATGTTTCTCCTTTATCAAATTCTCCCTCATCGAACTCTTAGGTATACACAACTGAACTCCTTTGAATAACATTCCATCTTGAATGAAGTAATCCAACCACTTGCTTCTATCTACCATAACCAGTTCTCTACATGCTCTCCAAGGTTCTGCAAAAGTCGGGTCATCATCATACAAGGTCTTCAACTCCTCAAATCCTAATATTGTCACTTTCATCTATGTCAGCAAATTTCTCCTTCTACTTAATGCATCAGCAACTTTGTTAGATTTCCCACTTCTATGCTTCAACACAAAGGTGTAACTCTGCAAAAATTCTACCCATCTCATATGTCTCTGATTCAACTATGGCATAAAATTCATGATCATACATTGAATATCTCCTCTTGGCATCATTCAACTTCTCACTGAAATAAGTTATTGCTCTCCCTTCTTGACTCAAGACTGCTCCAATTGTGGTTCCACTTGCATCACAATCTACTTGAAACACTTTGTTGAAATCTGGTAAAGCTAACACAAGCTGCTCAGCCACTTTCTACTTCAACAGTTCAAAGCTTTTGTTTGCTCTGGTTGTCCACTTGAATTACTTCCTATCTCCCCTCATTGTCTCAGTCATAGGGTTACAAAGTGAACTGAAATTTCTGATGAACTTCCGGTAGAAACTAGCCAATCAATGAAATGATCTTACCTCTCCAATGCTCTCTAGTGTAGGCCATTCAACAATTGCTTTTACTTTCTTAGGGTCCATCTTCAAACCATCCGCAGATGTCACAAATCCCAAATAGACTAACTCTTCCTTCATGAAAGTACACTTCTTAAGATTTATCAGCAACTTTTCTTCTCTCAACCTCTACAAAACTTGTCTTAAATGCAACAAATGCTCCTCTTTTGTCTTACTGAAAATCAGAATTTCATCCAAAATATACAATAACAAACTTACCCAAGAATCTCTTTAATACCTCATTCATCAATCTCATGAAAGTACTCGGTGCATTAGTCAACCCAAAAGGCATCACCAACCATTCATACAATCCTTCATTTGTCTTGAATGTTGTCTTCTACTCATCTCCTTCTTTGATTCTAATCTAATGATATCCACTCTTCAAGTCTATCTATGTGTAGTATTTGGCTCCACTCAAACAGTCCATTATGTCATCCATCCTAGGTAAAGGAAATTGATACTTCACTGTGATCTTGTTTATTGCTCTGGAATCGGTACACATCCTCCATTCTCCCTTCTTCTTAGGTGTTAATATTGTTGGTACTGCACAAGGACTCAGACTTTCTCTGATCAAATCTTTCTTCAGCAATTCCTGCACTTGTCTATTCAACTCTTCATTCTCTATCGGTGTCAACCGATGTGTAGCTTTGTTAGGCAAACTAGCTCTGGGAATCATGTCCATGCAATGACTGATACTCCTCATAGGTGACAATCCTTCAGACACATTATCTGAAATGATGTCTTCATACTCTGTCAGCAACTCCCTTATCTCCTCTGGTGTTTCTTCTTCATGCTCTGGATGCTCAGTATTCTTAGGAACTAAGGCAAAACACACATTCTCATGTCTCATTCCATCCAGGAATTTCCTTCCATCCACCAAACAGATTCTAGCATTCGTACAGACTCCACTCTTCAAAGGCTCCTCCAAGGGTAACAAGGTTTGTTTCATCCCATTTGCTACAATAGTGTATATGTTCTTTCTCTGATCGTGTATTGCATGTCTATCAAACTGCCAAGGTCTACCCAACAAAAGGTGGCAAATATCCATAGGCATAATATCACACAAGACTTCATCATGATAATTTCCAATTTTCAATTTCACCAAACATTGCTCACTTACTAACAACTTATGATCATCCTGAATCCATGATATCTGATAAGGCTTAGGGTGTTTCAATCTTTCCAACTTCAACTTATTCACCATTTCTTCTTAAACAAGATTATCTGAACTACCACTATCAATAACAACTTTATCGCACTTACTGGATACCTTACATCTGGTCTTGAACATATTTTGCCTCTGCAAGGGCTCTTCATCTCCTCCGGTATGACACAAAGCTCTCCTCATCATCAACAGTTCTCCATCTTCTGATTTGTTAGCTGATCTAGTGGGGCTTTCTTCTACCATTTTTTTTCTCCCAGTGTTGTCTATCTTCTTACATTCGAAAACACGATGTCCTTCTCCTCCACACTTAAAGCAAGTTCCTCTAAACACTCTCATCTTGTCTTCTATCATCTTTTCCAAAACCCTCATTCCAGTAGCCATCAGGTTCTCTCCTCTGGTAGAAATATGTCATCCTTCTGGTATGAATTACCTTCTTTTCTTACTTCCTTATCCTTGTTCTGATTTGTATAGGTTCCTCTTCCTCCTTGAAATCTTCCTCCAGAAAACCTTCCACCTTTACCTCATTGTCTCTGCTCATGTCGTTTGCTCATCTTCTCTTCTGCTTTCAAGGCATATTGGTATGCTTCTTCAACACTTTGCAACTTGATCAAACTAAGTTCATCTTGCATAGAAATATGTAGTCCATTCAAATATCTCACAACTTGTTCAACCTCATCATCGTCATTTCTAGATCTGATATTCAACTTGTAGAATGCTTTGGTGTACTCCTTCACACTAGATTCCTTCTACTTCAAGTTCTGCAACTTCTGGAACAGGTTCACTTGATAATCAGCTAGCAAAAATTTTGATTTTAACTTGGCAACCATCTGCTCCCATGTTTTGATCTTCTCTTTACCTCTTCTATATCTATCAACCTGCAAATGTTCCCACCAAAGAGATGCATGACCTTTCAACTGGGTATAGGCATACTTCACCTTTCTTTCCTTTGCGGTGTTCTCAAAATCAAAATACTTCTCCATCTTCGAGATCCAATCCATCAATTCATCTGAATCCAACTTTCTATCATACTTCGATGGGGTAAAATGTGGTTTAGTGTTCGCCCTACTCAAAACCCTCAAGAACCTTTCTTCATCTGGATCAATCGTTGGTGGATTTTCTACTTGTTCTGTTGGGGCCTCTTCTTCCTCATCTTCACTCACAAATTCAATGTCGGCCTCTTCTCTGGATTGTCTCAACGGCTCCCAACTGGGCTGCAATACCTCTCAACATTTCCATCACAGCAGGTTTTGCATTCCCACGAGCTCCACCATTCCTATTTCCTCTTTGTGACATCTTCACGCCAGTCCTCTGCACCTGCAGGTCGGATCCACAGTCTACCACCCCACAACAAGATTCTCAGGATAATGCAATCTCTAAAATGAAATCTCACTCTAATACCACTTGGTGCAGTCATCGGTTAGGAGGGATCTCAAAGAGATCAATCCAGACCGAGCAGCAAGAGTAAACACAACGGAAACAAGAGGCTATGATGGAGGAAATGCAGAACTGGATGAATTAGATCATGAAAACTAATTACAGATAACTGGTAACATCCCGGTTATAAGATCCATCTCACTGGCCAGCTACAAACATGCTTAATTATAGAACGGGTCACTCCCGGACCTCAAAACCTAAGATCTATCTACTATATTCTATTTGATTTCCTTCTAACTAACTTCTAATGTTCAATTACAATGATTTATACGATCCAAAAAGATCTGGTCAGCCTAAAAGGAATCAAATGTCGAAGACCAAGATCAAACGTGTAAAACCAATAGGTCAGCCTCTGCCAAAGAGATTCCTCCAGAAAATTCAAAGGATGAAGTGCGGATCAAAGGGAAGGTCATCCACACGCCAAGGAACATCAGAATCCATGCACAGGGCTCTGCAAGCTACAAAAGGGATCCGGTAGATTCACCAATGCAAATAGGTCCAAACGGTTTTGGTGCCAAAAAACTGTCTCTGAATCGGGAATTGATAACTTGCTGGAAAATGATCCAAATGCTCGGTGGTTTAGGAATAAGGAATATGATCATATCCTCAAGAAAAATCCAACTCCACAAGATCCGGTGAGCCAATGCAAGAAAATGCAGAATGAAATGTTGAAACTGCAAAACAGAAAAGAAATATTTTTGGTTGATGCAAGATTGCCAAGAACCGGGGATGCTCCTGCATCAATGGTTTTTCCCTTTTCGGGTTTTTCGCATACAAATTTTGGTGTTCATCTTGTGGTTGTGTTCTTCTTGTTTATTTTGCATTAACTATTTGACTTGTTGTGGAAAATACCTCCTACTTATCAATTGATGAGCTAAAGGGGCTCTATAATGAATGGTTCATAAGGCACAACACTTGTTGAAGGTTTTGCAAATGGGGTTGCAAGCTAAGTGGGTTTAACCTTCAAGGGAGCTTTGTGGTTAAGCACGCTTGAGTTGGAGTAGTACTAGGATGGGTGACCTCCCAGGAAGGTCCAATGCTTCACCCCTATGAGCATCACCTAGATGCAATGAGTGCTAAGTGGACCATTCATTATCATGAGAGATGGGTTCTTGTGAACCACTACTCATGAAACATGGGTCAATGAGTTTGACTCAAAAACTAAACAGTTGAACCCCAATAGCAATATCATTGTTTTACTTCAGTCAAGTTTGTTTGATATTTTGAGGACAGCTCCAATTGGTAAAAAAGTTTATTGTTTTAAATGAGTGGGGATATTGATTCACCCCCCCCCCCCTCTCTTAGTATTTTGATGCTTTCAATCTGATCAACAATGTGTTCCCTTTACAGTTGGAAAGAAATTATGTATTTCAGATTGTCCTACATCCCCATCAAAGAAGGAAGACATGAGCAGAGTGTCTCACCAGAGTG
Source organism: Cryptomeria japonica (assembly GCF_030272615.1). NCBI lineage: Eukaryota > Viridiplantae > Streptophyta > Pinopsida > Cupressales > Cupressaceae > Cryptomeria > Cryptomeria japonica. The sequence continues at coordinate 17,916,326 of NC_081413.1, read as the reverse complement.
TAGTTGGAAGTTGGATGTATGTTATGGTTCGCACTAGACCAAACATTGCCCAAGCAATGGGAATTCTTTCTAAATATATGTCTAACTCTGGTAGAGTTCATTCGAGTGCAGTTAAAAAAGTCTTCAAATATTTGAAGGGTACCTCAAAGTATTCTTTGTGTTATTGTTACACCCTATCGTGATATTACTTATTTATTGTTACCTTGTTTAGTTAAAATACTTATACGCATGAATAGGTTTTGATTTATCTTGATTGGAAATCTAATGAATGAATGTGCAATCAATGTGATATTTTTGAGGTGAACTCTATGATGCATATACATGTTTTGATAATAGTTGACCATTGTTGTGATGTGCTAAGTTGGATGCAAGAAATGATCAAGCCTCTGGAAGGGATGAAGAGTATCACTCAAGAGAAGAACTTAGTTCAGTAATCTTTAATATGTGCCTAATTGAGCTATCACACACGCACATCCTAGTTGGTCAAGATGAGTCAAGTTAAGGTAAGTTGGGAATGATAAGTTGCTTTTTATCGAGTTAGTGATGTTTTGTAATGTCATGGTTTGAATGTCCTTGATTTGGAATGTTGAATGAATCTCTATGTTAGGTTTAATCTTTGTGCAAACAAATTTATATATTTATCGATATATATATATATATATACTATTAATGTATATGTGTGTGTACACACACACACACACACACACATATATATATGGTTTACATACATACATATACATACATATACATACATACATACATACATACATATATATATATATATATATATATAATCAGATTTTTAATGACCTTGGCATAATCTTATTGACTCCTCATACTATGCTAGATCCACATCATACATACTAAATACACATATACCACATATGGGTCAGTCAAACACCACATAGTGGTGAGTGTGGATATGGTCGATGTGTATGCTACCACAAAAGTGGAAGATTCAGTCAAAATACCACATAGTGGTGAGTGTGGATATGGTTGATGTGTATGCTACCACAAAAGTGGAAGATTCAGTCAAAATACCATATAGTGGTGATGAACTTGTTTGCCACAATACTTACATGGAAGGAGCGAGGAAGATGGGAGAGGGCACCACCATAAAAGGTGGTGCACCCTACTCCAAAGCGGGGGCGATGGTTAATAAAACCGCCACCATTATAAAAGCGACACCACCTTTTTTTACATAGGATCTCAAGCTTGAAGGGATATGTGGAGGTAGGATAATACCATGTGTACCCTATTTTATAACATTAGTAATATAGTTATATGTTACACCTAATATAAAGGTGGGCTTAGTCAATAAACATGTTTGAGTAAGAAGATAGTTATCAACTTGCTTAGGTAAATAGTAATTTGACTTGGTAAATTATGAGTGATTCATAGTAGAATTAAGTTGGACTTTATATGCGTCAACTTTGTAGTTGATTGGGAGCCACACAGTCTTAGTGGTGGCATTGGAAGAGAGAGTGGTGGCGAATTTGAGAGCTTAATTATAGCATTAAGTCTCTCAAATTCGTGTATATATAGAGGAGCTCTCTTTCTTCTTGAAACATCTCTTTTACTTTGCAAATTGCTCATTGCTTATTCGTTATTCTTCATTTGTGAGAGGAAGAGGATAGTTCAAGTTTTGTGAGGAAGTAGGATAGTTGTTATCTTTGAGAGCTTGTGAGATTCTATGATTGTGGATTAGTTGTGGAGACAATGTGTTTGTGATTAGGAATCAGTATCTGTGTGGAAGCTATAATCCAAGCATGAAGATTCTATCTTTTCCTTTTATATTGAAATATATTTGAATGGAATTATTTTAGGGAAAGATGTTGTAGAAGCTTAAGCAATGTAATGATTGAAATTATGCTTACTTGTAGAATATGCATACATTGAGTTTGATAGAAACTTGTTATTATTCTTTATGGTTGGGTATATGTATAAGTATATAATAGTTATTGTATGCGGGAAAAGCGGGTCGATAGAACTTAATATGTGAAAAATGTTCCAAAATACTTGTCCACACACACACACAGGACTTCTTGGTGCAAGCTATGGAGTAATAAAGTATCACTCAGCTTCCCAAGGTTGGTCCCATGGTTATCTATCTTACAATGTCCCTCAAACCAATGTTTTTGCTCTCAGATCACTGAGCAAAATGGTTTAGGGATGGCAAATGCAAGAACGAGGGATGCAATGATAGATTTTAGTATGAAATGCATCCTAAGCTATGCATGATCTTAAAATGCAATAAACTAGATTATAAGATGACAAGGTTAGTATAAATACTATCCTAACATGATATATTAGTCTATGATTGAGCTAAAATGATAAAGAAATTATTCTAAACATGCATATTTAGACTAGTTCCTGATTTAAAAGAGGCTAAAATGATGAGCATAAAATGAGATATGAAAGCTTGAATGTATTTGAGCATAAGTGTGATACTACAAATTTGGGGGATGATTGTTAAAAATGGAAGAATGAGAGCTCTATTTATAGCAAAAATAGGGCAATGGATGGTCAGGATTGAAAGAGTTGATCAAGGGTTGAGTTTGAAAGTTGGCGATCCATGTTTGTAATTTGCACCAATGAAATGGTGACAAGTGTCAACATAAGATTGGGTTGAGAGAAGGGGTTGGAGACATTAAATGCCTGAGAAGACCTTAAGGTTATCTAGAAGGTAAGGGTCAAGTCTAAATTAGGATTACCCACTGGATTAAGAGTTAATCCAAGGATAAACCTATGTGCAAATGATTAAGAGATAATCATGGTCAAAGCATTAAAGGCCTGATGAGACCTTTGCGTTGGGTGAAGGTTGAGTTAAAACAAATTCTTTAACCATGTAAGAGGGTTTGAGTTAACCATTAATGGTTATTGAAGACTTTGAGGAATTAAGTGGTTGGAGGTTTGAAGCCTTTAATGGTTATCAAAGACTTTGAGGATTTAAGTGGTTGAAGGTTTGAAGCCTTTAATGGTTATCAAAGACTTTGAGGGTTTGAGAAGTGACCTCCTCTTGTTTAGGGATGTGACAAAGTTTAGAAGATGGGTTAGGCTAATTAGAAGCGATTAGAAGAGTCTAGAAGGGATTAGAAAGGGGTTTAGGAAGGCAAGTGGGAGATATAGGATTTTGCAAGTGGATGGAGGGATAATAGGATTTAATTGAATTAAATGATTTATTCAATTTGGTTGCAATTAAATAAATTAGATTTATTTAATTTAGGATAACTATTTAATTAAATTTGAATTTAATTAAAAGTGGATAGGGGGAATTTAATTGAATAAAATGGTTTATTCATTAAATGGGTATAGTGAATTTAATTTAAATAAATTGAGTAATTTACTTAATTAAATAGAGGAATGTGAATAATTTAATTAAATTGGACTTAATTAAATAGATAAATGAACATAAAATATTCATTTAGGAATATGGTCATTTTTATACGTCTACATTTTGCCCCTCTTTGAAGTGACGTGTGTGCACATGTTATTTCAAAGAAAATGATGCTTTATCCTGATTTATGATCAAATGCAATTTTGTGTCGCTCTTTTGATTTGCAAGTTGTGCCCCAGATTCGATTTGATGTGTGATGCCCCAGATTCGATATTTTGATGGTGATGCCCCCTCGGGAGATGAATCAATTTTGTTGTTTTGAAAATTGTTGATTTGATATGATGAGTTGCTTGGATTTGTAGGATTTTGTCGATGTAATTTGTGTGTAAATTGATTCATCTTCCGATAATGTACAACGTGTAAGGTATAGGGGAGACCGCGACCATATTACAGGTCCGTTTGGCTAACCCTAATTTCATTTTCCTCTTATAAAAGGGGAAAAGAGCTTTGATTTAATTCATTTGTACTTTGTTGACTTTGGAGAAAGAGAATTTGGTCTGCAGAGAAAATGCTGATTCCATATTCTAGACACCGTTTCGAGCACGTTCGGAGGTACCGAAGACCTGCCGCATATGGACCACCTGTAAGTCAACGTTTTTGACCCTCTTTTGATTTTTGATTTGGTTGTTTTTAGTCATTTTTTAATTTTTGAAACTCGGGTCTAGCGTTTTAGCGCATCTAAGGCATAGATTAGCGCATACGAATTTTTAAGTAGCGTATCAAGTTTATTTTAGGGGGTACGTCCGGAATAAAATAGGATAGCGCATAGGAAATATAGGTTAGCACATAAACATAGAATAGCGCATGGCGATAGTTGGGTAGCACGTAGGGTCAGCAGGTTAGCGCGTAGGGTAGACCTAGTGCATAGGGGTCACAGGGGTTCGCATGGGTAAGGGGGTTTAGCGCGTAGGGCTAACCTAGCGCATAGGGTCAAACGGGTAGCGCCTAGGAGGGATAGATTAGCACGTAGAGTCAGTCTAGCGCATGGGGGAGGTTAGGTGGCGCATGGGAGGAAAGAGTTAGCGCGTAGAGTCAGTCTAGCGCATAGGGTGAATAGATTAGCGCATAGGAAAAATAGCCTAGCGCGTGGGGGAGGTTTAGCGCAGCGGGAGTCTGTTTTAGCGCATCTGGAAAATTTATGCAAGATGAGCCGATTTGTAAATTTGTTGTGTCTGTCTGTCATGATTTTATGGATGTGTCCAATATGAGTGTTGGTATAAATTGTTTTGATTTGCGATTTTTCAAGTTATGTATAGATATCAATGTGGTGTTTTGATCAAAATATGATTGATTTGCGAACCGTGTTTCAAGTTCAATGTGTGAAGCCTGATTTGTGTTACAAGCTGGTATGGGTTGGAAACTTGAGTTGTGTTACAAGCTGATATGGGTGGGAAACTTGAGTTGTTTTACAAGTTTATGTGATTGTGGAGACTTGAGTTGTGTTACAAGTTTTGATATGGTTTTTGATAACTTGAGTTGTTTTACAAGTTGATATGAAATGATAGGATTTTGAACTTGATGTAGATGAGCAAATTGTTTCATGTTGTTGATGTGAGTTTGATTTTGATATCATTGTTTTGATGTGGAAACTGATATTGGATTTGTTTGGCTTGTTGACAGGAGCGATTGGGTGTGGTCCAGTCACGAGAGAGATTTCCCAGACCGTGGACATTGATACCACGGTTATCGCAGGCCGATCTTGACATTATCAAGAGATGTGGGTTGACTTCCCTCTTGGATATGCCTCGGTTCACTGTGAACCGGGGGCTACTAACAGCACTTGCAGAGAGGTGGCATAGCGACATGAACACCTTCCATTTTGCCACTGGAGAGATGACAGTCACACCAGAGGACTGTTATAGGATCCTGCGCATTCCTGTAGTAGGTGCACTACTACCATATGAGCAGTCAGAGGAGGGTGGTATAGAGGCACTGCACCGCATTTTCCATGATGATATAGTCTGCAGCTATGAGATCCCGTGGCAGGAGTTCCTAGACCTGGATTACGCACCCCTGCCATCTGTACTGGCAGGGTTCATTGGTGGATTCCTTTGTCCTGATCACAGGTCAAAGGGATTCTCGGTGGGATGGGGGCTAGTTTTGGAGGAGATGGTCACACAGGGCTGAAGGTTTTCATGGGGGTCAGCTATGTTGGCCCATCTGTACAGGGGTCTACATGAGGTGGTATACCTCGGTTACGGTAGTGTGTCAGCTGGCGTGACATTATTATAGGTATGGTGCTGGGAGAACATTCCAGCAGCGAGGCCACTAGCAGATAGGGACAGGCTCGTGGGATGCGCATATGTGTACAGATATAGGGGTCTAGTTGTCTAGCGTAAGCTGGGCAAACTAGAGCATTGGAGGAGAGTGCTGGATGATATAGATACGGTCACCTGGCGACCGTATACAGGATGTGAGGTGTGGGCAGAGGATGGGTTGGAGATGCCCTTTGTTTTCATGAACAGATATCTGATCGGGAGGACCTTGTTTGTGATTGAGAGGTTTGTGGTGACCCGAGTTTTGAGGCAGTTTGGGCTCCAGCATGGTATTCCACAGGGAGCGTGCCTATATGCACGGCGGCGGCAGGATGTAGCGGATTGGGGGCCGACCATTGATAGTGCAGTGGCGATGGAGGAGTTTGTTGGGTTGGTCGGGAAGATATGGGATTATGCCCCTGAGATTCAGGATGCGGGCATGACGGATGAGTTTGCCCGATTGTTTGTTGTGCGGGCGGTGGCCAGGATATCAGATCCTGATGAGATGAGGCCAGCCTTTCATTTTGATGAGGAGGAGGGAGAGGGAGATGATGATGATGATGATGATGGAGAGGATGGAGGAGATGGACGAGGGAGAGGAGGCAGAGGGAGGCGGGGTGGTAGAGCTAGGAGAGGAGATAGGGGGGTGGAGAGAGCAGTGAGACAGGGGATGATAGATAGGGGGAGAGGTGGATTGGCTATTGGATCCAGGGGAGAGGGGAGAGTGGGAGAGGTGCTAGCTGCGGTGGGGGGTGATGATGAGGTGAGGCGACCGGCTCAGAGGAGGAGGAGAGATGTGCTCCCACCTCCAGCACCGAGGACAGGCAGGGTTGGAGGAGTTACCCCAGCACAAGTACCCCTACAGGTTCGGATCCCGACACATGTTGAGGATGCACAGATTCGGACCCTACAGGTGACTGTTCAGCAGCTGCAGGCACAGATTTTGACCTATCAGCGACAGATTGCTCAGTTGACCACTGAGCGGGACACGGAGGTAGAGCAAAGGGGGCGAGCGGAGGAGGTGGTGTCCAGCATGCAGAGAGCAGTGGCGGGTGGTCCTATGAGAGACACCTTGAGAGAGATAGCGTTGAGAGCTCAGGAGGCAGAGTACTATCGGCGGCACTATGAGGCTGTGGTACCCAGGGACCGGCGAGTACAGAGCTTTGCACAGTCGAGATCTAGTTGATCTCGAGATAATGGGTCGCGGTCTGAGAGCCAAGGTGTTACAGGGCCATCGAGACAAGACCCTCCTGGGGATCCAGGGGCGGGCGCATCTGGAGCTAGACCATCTCCGTCAGGGGATAGTCATACTTGAGAGACGTGGTCTCTGTTGTAGTTTTGATCATTGTTATTCTTTGTACTGGACACAATGTTGATATATTTTGTACATTTTGATCATTGTTGAGATATATATACGGCACCATTTTCTTTGATCATGTGGTGTGTTTATATGGATGCATGTGATGTGGGTTATTTCTTCATGATGATGCAATGCTTAAATAGATGATATAATGTATGTATGTTTTTATATGTTGTGAGATGTATCTTAAAAATGAGATGTATGATTTGATATGCAACTAAATGTATCTAAAAAATGACATGTATGATTTGATATGCAATTAAATGTAAAATGATATGCAAACATGTTAAAATGATATGCAACTAATTGTAAAATGATATGCAACTATTTTTTTGGTAGCATCCTCATTCTGTATTTGCCATCCGATATAGCCATTTGTTTGCTTTCTTTGTAGATATCATCATTGAGCATTGATTTGTTTAGGATATATTGAAAATTTATACAAGCATAATGGTATAATTGAACCATAATGACCTGAGAAAAATTTACATGATATTTGATTTTGCAAGATAGCACAAGCGTCAAGGTATAATTGAACCAGAACGACCTGAGTGCGGATTGCGTAAACAGACAAGATTAGATCATTTGTATGCGTGAAGTGGAATCAGGCCTTTAGTGATATTCGATGTATCACGTCTCGAGGCAAGTATTCACATAGTACAAGTGATCGCCTCCCAGACAGAAGACTAAGAAAATATTGGAGTTTCCCCATGATCTCTAGCTGTGAAGCATTTTAGTGAGAAAAGGGAGAAAATCCAATAAGTCAAAAAAATTCAAAATGCAAAACTAGTTAAGATGTTTATGTGATAATGCAACATCCAGTACTTCAGAAAATCATCCATCCTTGGTATTTTTGTGAATTGTTTTGTTTTGCGATGAAGCGTAGTTTTTGGTTTGTTGGATGTCATGTTTTTGAGTTTTGCAAATAACCCTGATGTCTTGAATGGTTGCAATTTTTGAGATGATTTGAATGCCCCTAGCTGAGTGTGCCTCGTGATGTGAAAATGTACAGTGATTTCCAAGCCATGGTGGATTAGTGGTAAGAGGATATATATAGACAAACCAGGATAGTGACTACGCTAAGTATGTCCTGAATGAATTTTTGCTAAGTGTCGGGCAATGGCCGATAGTGTTTCGTACGGATAAAATGGTATGGAGATAGATAGAGGAGCCATTCTTTCACAAGAGCGCCTGTTTACGAGGTTTTCACCATTTGTTTTTATTGTACTTTGTTTTTGCTTTTTTTTGGATTTTTTGATTTTTTTGCTTATTTTTGGTTTTTTTGCCGTGCACTAGGCTACTTAAGTTTAGTATTTCTTCAGATGGATGTTGTTAGTTGGTTCGTCGAGCATATCTCCTTCTGAATTTGTAAGCTGATAGGCACCTGATCCATAGACTGATATGATAACATAGTGACCCAACCAGTTAGGTTCAAATTTCCCTTTCTTTTCTCGATCTTGCTGATTTCTTGGATTTTCTTTAAGGACTAGGTCACCAACCTTGAAGTTGCGGGGGATGACTTTGTGATTGTAACTCCTGCACATGCGTTGTTGATATGCTTTGAGATGAGTATAAGCATGCTGACGTCTTTCATCTAATAGTTCAAGTTCTTGCAGTCGGTTAACTCGATACTCTTCATCTGGAATTAAGCCTTTCAAAGAGACTCTGAGAGACGGGATTTCTACTTCCAGGGGTAAAATGGCTTCTGATCCATATACCAATGAGTATGGTGTTGCTCCTGTAGGTGTGCGGATGTTGGTTCTGTTCCATATACCAATGAGTATGGTGTTGCTCCTGTAGGTGTGCGGATGCTGGTTCTGTATGCCCAAAGTGCTGGATTGAGTTGTACGTGCCAATCTTTGCCTGCATCATTCACTGTTTTCTTGAGGATTTTTAGTATTGTCTTGTTAGATGCTTCCGCTTGACCATTTCCCTACGGGTAGTATGGTGTAGAGAACCTATGTTGGATTTTGAATTTTTCACATAGTTCTTGGACATCTTGATTCTTGAAGGGTCGTCCATTATCGGTGATGATTGAACTTGGAATACCATATCTGCAGATCAGATAATTGAGGATAAAAGAGGCAATTTGTTTCCCTGTTACTGTAGTCATGGGAACTGCTTCTATCCATTTGGTAAAGTATTATGTTGCTGTTATAATGAACTTGTGTCCATTTGAAGATGAAGGATGAATTTTGCCCACTAAATCCAGTCCCCACTGACAAAAGGGTCAGGATGTTGTAAATGGCTGCAGTTCCTGTGCTGGTGCATGTATCAGATTACCATGGATCTGGCATTTAGGACATTTCTTAGCGAAGTGATATGAGTCTTTCTCCATTGTAGGTCAGTAGTATCCCATCCTTAGAAGCTTTTTAGCAAGAGTAGTACCACTTGAATGTGTGCCACAAATACCTTCGTGAAGCTTGTGTAAAGCAGAATCGGAATCATTACGATCAAGGCAACGAAGAAGAGTACCATCGAGACCTCGACGATACAAAGTATCGGTGGTAAGGGTGTAACGGGCAGCTTGTCGGATAAAGTTACGTTTTTGGTTATGGGATTGGTCAATTGGTAAGATATTGTGCTTGAGGTAGTCATATATTGGTCCATATAATGGAGAATCTGAACCAGTCAAGGCATAGATAACCTGGGATTCAGAGTGGTCATAGGCGGGGGAGAACAGTTGCTCTACCAGGAACTTGTAACGACTTCGTTGCTCTAGAATTTGTAGTAGTGAAGCGATAGTAGCCATTGCATCGGCTGCTTTGTTGTTTAATTTTGGTATTTGCTCAAAGGTGATGTGCACAAAATACTGTTTGAAATCATCCACCATTCGCTTGTAGGGTAGTAACTTGTCATCCTTTGTCTGATAGTCATTGTTGATTTGATGGACGACTAGTTGTGAGTCTCCATAGACTTTTAACTCTGTGATTTTCCATTCTACGGCCATTTTGATGCCTATAACCAGCACCTCATATTCAACCACATTATTTGTGCATGGAAACATAAGCCTATATGATCTTGGTATAGTGTGTCCTTCAGGAGTGATGAACAAAATGCCAGCACCTGAACCATGTTGTGTATAGGATCCGTCAAAGTATAGGGTCCATTGTTTAGTAGAAAGAGCAAGAACGTCCCTGTCTGGAAATTCAATCTCCATGGTGTGTTTGCCTGGTAGTGGTGCTTCAGCCAACTGATCTGCAATTGCTTGTCCCTTGATGGCTCGTCTTTCTGTGTATTGGATGTCAAATTCACTGAGAATCATGACCCATTTAGCCAATCGGCCTGTAAGAGCTGCCTTACTGAATAGATATTTGAGAGGATCAATTTTTGTGACTAGCTTGATGGTGTGTGCTAGCATATAATGTCGGAACTTCTGAGATGCGAAAACCATTGTTAGGAAAGCCTTTTCAATGAATGTATAGTTGAGTTCATAGCCATTCAATGTCCTACTGATATAATATATGGCGCGTTCCTTCCCTTGTTGATCTTCTTGTGCCAATAGTGCCCCCAGCGATATATCTGCTGTTGAGATATATAAGATAAGAGGCTTTCCTGCGACTGGTGGTACCAGAACTGGTGGATTCATCAGGTACTGTTTGATTTGGTAAAAAGATTCTGCACACTTGGTCTCCCATTTGAAGGGTACATTTTTGTGTAGTAAATGGTTAAATGGTAGACTTTTATCTGCTAGCTGAGCGATGAATCGCCTGATGGATTGAAGTCGTCTTTGTAGAGATCTGAGTTGACTGATATTCTTTGGTGGTGGCATGTCCATAATGGCTTGTACCTTTGCTGGATCTCCTTCAATACCTTTAGCTGAGACAATGTAGCCTAGTAACTTGCCTGATGTAACCCCGAAGACACACTTCTTAGGGTTGAGCTTGACTTGGAATTTCTCCAATCAATCAAAGATCTTTGTTAGGATGTTGAGATGTTCTGCTCTGGTGAAGGATTTAGCGAGTAAATCATCCACATAGTCTTCCATAAATGTGTGCATCATGTCATGGAATATTGTTGTCATTGCTCTTTGATAAGTGGCCCCTGCATTCTTTAAGCCAAAAGGCATAACATTCCAACAATATGTTCCCCAAGGACAGGTGAACGCGGTTTTATCTTGATCCTCCGGGGCTATTTTGATTTGATTATAGCCTGAGAAACCGTCCATTAGTGAGAGCATTGCATGGCCTGCTGTGAGATCGACAATTATGTCGATACTGGGCAGAGGAAAGTCGTCCTTTGGACAAGCTTTGTTGATGTCTCTGAAGTCAGTGCAGATTCTGATACTACCATCTGGTTTTGATACTGGAACGATGTTGCAAATCCATTCTGCATAGTCAATGGGTCGGATGAATCCAACGTCTAATAATTTCTTAAGTTCAGTTTTGACCATGAGTGCCACCTGTGGATTCATCTTTCATAGCTTTTGCTTGACTGGTTTAACTCCTGAAGAGATGGACAAGTGATGCATGATTAAGTGTGGATCCACTCTGGGCATATCAGCATATGACCAAGCAAAGTTAATTTGTTGTTCCTTAAAGAAAATGATGAATGCTGATCTTTCTTCCTCTGTCAGAGATTCTGCAAGGTGTAGATGTCTGACTGCTTCCATGGTACCAATGTTGATTGATTGAGTGGGCTCAATCAATATGGGCGATCGCTCATGAAAGTGCTCAGGAAGAGTGTCAAGTCTCCCATCGTTAGGTGCCTTAAAAAGGTTTTCACCCTCAGATGCGTCCTTTATTTTTACTTTTTTGTGATCTAGAGCTGCCATCAACTGGTTTTCAACATATCCTTTATTTGGTTCATTTTTGCGACTGAGAGACTTGGCACTCCTTGGTTTGTAGACATCGTTATTTTGTTCACTGGTAGAGCTTGTTTCTAGATTTACGGTACATAGGTAATGGATAATAGATTCATCATCTGGGAAAATTGGTATATCATGGATTTCAGGTTCATCCCAGTCGATGAGGTCAGGAAAGACAAGCGGTATGGAATCATTAGGTGGATCAAGTTCGGCTACTGTGAGTGTTAGGACAGAGTTTTCATCATGATTGTTCTTGTTTTTAAAGAAGTTCAGGATTTCGTCAAGGTCTTCAATGGTATTATCTTCTACATAGACTTGTTCATAATGTTCCTATTCACTTTCCGTGGTGTCATAGATATTCTGCGGTCCAAATTCAAGAGGTCTATCTCTTGTGCTATGTTCTTCTTGAGAAAGAGATATAGAATCAGTATCATTAAGGATATTTGTAGTAGCATTGGAGCAAGTACCCCATTCATATTCATTGGAATCAGTCTCTGAGGCATCATCCCAAATTCTATTAGCGCTGTAAACTAATATGTTGTATGGTGAAAACAAATCTTTGACGATAGATACTATTTTGATAGTTTTTGTTGATTCTGTGTCAGATCCGTCCTCTATTTTCTGTATTTGTTCATAGACTGTGCTTTTTCGAGGAGAAACAAAGGTATCCGGAGATGATTTTATTTGTTCTTGAGATATTGGTGTCTGAATATGAGCTACTGCTGCAGATATGGCCCTTTTGTGTTTTAGAAGCTTTTCCTGATGTAACTTCTGATCCTGGCGTTCCCGTGCCTTGCGGATTGTTTCCGTTGATTCAAAGAGTGCTTCCTGCCAGGACTCTTCTTTGTACTTCATCTTTACTTTCCATTGAGGTTTTGTAGTTAGGTGGGGTGGCCTTTTTAATAGGAAGGTGAGCTCGCGACCCAATCCTGCTTTGTTTCTATTGGGTTGCGAAGGAAGATTTATAGGTTCAGTGACTCCTTCCTTGTGTTTCCCAATAGGTCCTTTACCATCATATCCCATTTGCTGCATGATTAAGTATCCTTTTCCATATAGGTGTGTAGGTAGAACAATGTCCAGAGCGGCTGCTCTATTATCTTCTTTCTCATCTTTGTACAACCAGCTAAGAATATCTTTGTCTTCTGATTCATGTGTCAGAGTGCCCAATTGGATGAAGGTACCATCAAATTTGGTGATGGGCTGAGTGACCAGATGTGTTGATGTAGTAGGCAATCCATGAGATCTAGGTGATGTTGGCAATTTGGCCAAACATAAAGGCTCCAAAGAGTATTCTCCGATACCTTGGTCTTTGATTTGCATTTTTTGTTTGAAGTCTCCCCATAAGGAGTTAGATTTTACTGTTTGTTGATCTGATGTTGAAGATCGCTGCTTTTCCCTATTATAAGGAACCAAACTGTCTTGGGCTGCCCCCATTGCGTTGCAATGTTGAAATGGATTGTGATCAGCAGATATGGATACTTCTTGTCCATCATAAGGAAATTTTACACACTGGTGATATGTGGAAGGTACTGCTTGCATTTCATGTATCTAAGGTCGCCCTAATAAAATATTGTAGGTAAGGTCTATGTCCAAGACCTGACATATAGTATCCTTTTGCACTGGTCCCACTTGAATAGGTAATATCACAGTTCCTTTAGAGGACCTTTCCTCATCATCATATGCCTTTATGGTGATCTTCTTGTAGGGATCAATAGATTCTTCTGAGAAGCCTAATGCACGGATAAGCTTTAAAGTACATATATTAAGTCCAGCTCCTCCATCTATTAGGACTCTTTTTACTCGGTGTTTACAAACAATGACTTCGATATGGAGAGGATTATTATGCGGATGGATTAATGAAGCATCGTCATGTTCTGAGAAGGTAAGGTTATGAGGTCCAGTCATATGGGCGACCATGGCTTGAAATCTGTCTGTATCCAAATTTTGAGGTACATTGGTTTCCAATAGCGCTTGTTCTAATATGTCTTTGTGCTTTGGTGATAGTTTCAACAATTCCAGTATAGATATTTGTGCTGGAGTTTTACGTAGTTGGCTGACCAAGTCATATTGGATTTTTGGTGTGGTAGTTGTAGGTGCAGTATGTCCTTTCAAGACATATTTCTGAGTTCGGGTTGTTACATTGACAGATTCATGATCACGCTGATCTCTAATGGTGATGACATTTACTTGATGATCTTCAGCTGATAAGTGATTTATGGTGTTGTTGTAGATATGGTTGATACGAGCTTCGCGTGTATTATCCGAGGTTGAAGCTCCATCTTTGTTGTAATTTGGGAGAGGATTTTTAAAGGCTTCATGATCACCATTTGTTTTGAGACCATCGATTGTTAAGTCCCCTCGATCAATCATATCTTGCACCACATGTTTTAACCACATGCAATCGTTTGTCTGATGACCCTTGTTACGATGGTAATCATAATAGTGTGAATCATTCCACCAAGGTGGTTTGATTTGAGGTTCATAGTTGCTGATTGGAGGCAAGAAAAGAATCTTGTGTGCCAAAAGTTCTCTGAATGCTGACTCTAGTGATTGCCCTAGTGGTGTGAAGATACGCTTTTGGAAATTGTTTGCGTTGTTGCGTGAATTGTTGTTAGGTCCTGGATTCATGTTTTTGCTTTGAGTATCATTGGTGTTGTTTGTGTTGAGTTGTCCTTGATCGGTGTTTGCTGCATATGTGTTAGCATTTGGATTAGCATTTTTAGGATTTTTCGTATTTTGAGGATTTCCAGACAATGCAAGCACTGGTTGCTTAGATTTGGGATCATATGATTCGTTGTTGCCTTCGTTTTTGTTTCGAGTCCAAAATCAAGATTTGTCAAGGTTGGTGTTGTTTTGGTTATTGTAGTTTGATGAGTTTGTTCCTTCCTTGTAGAATTTGAGTGTTCCCTTTTTGACACATGCTTCTTCTACTTGAATGCCATTTTCAATCAATTTAGCGAAAGATGGTATGCATTGAAGTTTTAGTCTGTAACTCATTTCACTATTCAAGTTATCAATGAAGATTTCCATTTTCTCCTTCTCAGGAATATCTCGAGGATATCTGGATACTATACGTCGCCAGCGTTGAAGGAATATCATGAATGTTTCATTGTTCTTTTGTTTGGTTTTGCAAACATCTAGCATGGTTATGGCATGTTGGATGTTGTAAGAATAGTGGGTTATGAATTTGTTAACCAATTCATCAAATGATCTAACAGGCGGTGAAATTTTGGATAACCATTCCATGGTTTGCCCTCCCAAGCTTCTGGGGAATAACCTCATCAAATAGGTGTCATCATGAGCAAATTCAAGGCTCAGTGTGCAAAATTCTCGAACATGATCTCGAGGATCACTTTTCCCATCATATTTATCAAATTTGGGAACGTCTGAGTTTGGAGGAAAAGGCGCCATGTTCAATCTTCTATCAAATGGATAAGGACAGATTTCGTTTAAAGAGTACCGCACTGTTGTCCCTTGTTGCATATCCTGTATTTGCCTTTGCAACATTTGCATTTGTTGAGTAAGGGCTGCCAAAGGTATATTGTCTTGTCGAGGGAAAAGTTCTTCCCTTGTATTTGTTCTCAGTTGAAAAGGTGTGGTAAATGGTATATTTTGCTCTGGTGTTTCTAACTCAGGTATATGCATTTCTGGTATGCGTTGTTCTGGAATGTGTTGCTCAGGTATATGTTGTTCAAAGTTACGGATTTCTTCTTCTCTTTGTTTTTCTTGATATGCATAGTGTCGAGATCCAGTTTTAAAGATGTTTGGGTCCAAATCTTCGGGAAGTTTAACGCCTTTACTTGTAAGCATGAGCAGATATTTTTCTTTGTCATTTTCCATGAGCTTTTCTACAAGTTTTTGGAATGAGGGGTTTTCCTGACATTCCCGAAGAAGTGCTTCAGTAATTTCAGGTTCTTCTAAGGGTGGAACCTCAAAAGGATTTGATAATCTTCGATTCATACTAGACTCAGCGTGTGTCTCACTTTGTTTGTCTCTTTGAGAGCGAGTAACAGGCATTTTAGTAGAAACTCTCAGTGATGAAAGGGACAAAAGCCTCGTTGATATGTTGTTCGGGGGTGGGTGGTTCTGGTCGAGATGTGTTATAAGTGATACACTCGTCGGGCAAGAATTTTGGATTGATTCTTCCGCTGCGGTTTATGGTTTGATTAAAAGCAAACTTTTGACAGTATGCTCTTGTCTTCAAGGGTTATTTGTCAAATTCGCTAGATATGTTTTGGATATAACGTTTGACGTGATGAAGGAATACCCGATGAGATTTGAATAGTTGACGATTGATGTATAAGAACTTGTTTCTTTTAATGAATTTGGAAAAACTAGGTTGTTGTTTCTTCAACGTGATGTTACAATAAAGGTTCTTTCTTCTCAGAATATGAGGATTAGTCATATGCATGAGTGATCAATAGTTTCCTTTGATTGGTTTGGATTTAGTTGATCTTGTTTGAAAAATTTCAAATCTTACTCTATTAGAGTGAAGGTTTAGATGCCCCTTCACGACAAAGCGTGTCAAATGATATGGATAAAAGCTTCCCGATATGGAAACTTGATTTGACAACTTGAAAATTTTAAACAAGTGTTTTTGTAAGATAAAATCTGTAAGATGGTAAAGGATTCTGTTGATACTGATGATGAGGTTTCCGGATTATGATAAGAGAGACATCTTTTATCGTGCGATTCGTTTAGGATCCTGACAACGTTTGTTCTGACGCAAATTTAGCTCAAGAAATAGTTGCAACGGTTGGTTTTTGTCACTCTGTTCTGATGAAAAATGATGTCTAATGGAGAAGGCTTCTGAAAAATGTTTTTGAAATTTTAAAATTTCTCACTGTTTTACCCTTTGTTTTTGTGTTTTGGATCACGCGCTAAAACAGAGACTACATGCGCTACTGAAATGCCTCTATGCGCTAAAATAATAACCACACGCGCTAGGCTGCTCCCAGACACGCGCTAAAGTTTTGACTTTTTGAAATTGTTTTCTAGCTGTTTGAAAAAGATATGTGCTATTCTTGGCTTGCCACGCGCTAACTGTTGAACTTTATGCGCTAATGTTTGGATTCCACACACTAAGCTGTTGTTTCCACGCGCTAGACTATTTTTCTGATGCGCTAAAGGATTTTACACTGTTTTGCCTTAAGATGAAACGCTACTGTTTTGAACTAACGCGCTAATTTGATGATTGGATGCGCTAATAGAAGTACCTTACACGCTAAGAGGTTGCTCTTATGCGCTAATCTGCCCTGATTTTTCCTTTGTTTGAGTTTTTTTGTGAATTTTGAATTTTTGTTGTGAAATTTTCAAATTTGATGGATGATTTTCTGAAGTAATAAATGCAAGTACGGCACAAAAAGTACAACCATTTTGCCTAATCTAACAGAAAGTGTATGTTATGCGAGGATGTGTTCAAATCCCCAATGTTTTAACAGGTTTTGATACAAGTAATACACTTCAGAAAGACTCTTTAGTCAAGGGTCATAAATAACATCATAGCCCACTAGTCTCGATACTCCGTCAACTCAAACAGCCATGTCAACCCTTAGAGGGCGCCCGTTTTTTTGCCTTTTGCCAGAAATTAACTCAAAGTGAATCTCTTCACAGTTGAGTAGTTATCTTGGGAGATATATGGTGAGTAATCTTGGGGGCGGATTCTTCCCCACCCTTGCACTATGATGTTATAAATGTCTGGTTACTGACTCGGCTCAAAGCTTCTATTTCTAGGGTTTGTAATCAGGCTTCCCGTTCGACCGTCAGTGATAAACTCCCTCAGGAGGCTTCCCAACCTTTAGAACAAAGGCTTTACGTATCTCAAGGATACTGGGGGAAGGCTAATCGCTGCGCGTAACCGTTGAAAAGGACTTTCGTCACTTTCCACGTTTGATTATAGTGGGTTGGAATTCTTGGCATTAAAGTCGTTCCCCACTTAGGTCGTTCCCTTCACACCAGCCATAAATGGCTTTAAGAGTTGATTCCAACTCCTCGAGAAGGCAAGCTTGCTAAAGGATGTAAATGCTTAAAGTACAGAAAGCTGTAAGAGCGGTCTGGATTTTTGATCACCCAGTTAAGGGGAGAGCATATTTCTTCCACTTTCGAGACAAAGCAATCAAGTTGGTTTATTTTTAGCCTTTCAATTCAGTGATTTGCTAAAATCTATGTGGAGATGTTGCTCCACAAAAACAGGGTGTTTATTTTATCCTTTTAAGGCAATGATTTTTTTGATCTATGAAAAAGAATTTGTCAACTAAGTAAATTCGATCTTGGTGGTCAACAAAAGAAATTGATAGAAGAAAATTTCCCGCTCCACCTGCAAGAAATTGTCAGCGTCCTGCAAAATTTCGATCAAATAGTTAGAAACTCTAGATTTTGGTGGACTTCTACAAATCTAGATTTTATTTCGGTTACAATTGTAATTTTCTTGCTCACTGTCTGTGATGCACTACAGAAAGGACTTTACGTGCTAAAACAATATCTTTATGCGCAAAACAATATCTTAATGTGTTGCATTGTGTTCCGGATGCGCTACTCTGTGCGTCGGAAGCGCTGCTCTGTTTTTCTCCCGTGCTGAGACCTACAGGAAAAGTGATGATTTGATGCGCTAAAAGATGGTTTTTAAGCGCTGGATTCTGGACTTAAAGCACTGGATGGTAAACTGGATGCGCTATCTGACAGACCCGACGCGCCAATCTATTTTGCACATGCGCTACTCTGTTTTTCTTCCGCGCTGAGACCTACAGGAAAAGTTTAGTGGGGTTATGCGCTAAAGAAAGGACTTTACGAGCTGAAGTAGAGACCCCACGCGCTGAACAGTGGACTGGATGCGCTAAACAGTGAATTGTATGCGCTAATTCATTTTTCCCGCGTGCCTGCAAAAGTAGTTAGTTTCAAAAATCGATTTGATATTTGGGGTCGGGCCCCACTGTGGGCGCCAGAAATGTATGCGGGAAAAGCGGGTCGACAGAACTTAATATGTGAAAAATGTTCCAAAATACTTGTCCACACACACACACAGGGCTTCTTGGTGCAAGCTATGGAGTAATAAAGTATCACTCAGCTTCCCAAGGTTGGTCCCATGGTTCTCTATCTTACAATGTCCCTCAAACCAATGTTTTTGCTCTCATATCACTGAGCAAAATGGTTTAGGGATGGCAAATGCAAGAATGAGGGATGCAATGATAGATTTTAGTATGAAATGCATCCTAAGCTATGCATGATCTTAAAATGTAATAAACTAGATTATAAGATGACAAGGTTAGTATAAATACTATCCTAACATGATATATTAGTCTATGATTGAGCTAAAATGATAAAGAAATTATTCTAAACATGCATATTTAGACTAGTTCCTGATTTAAAAGAGGCTAAAATGATGAGCATAAAATGAGATATGAAAGCTTGAATGTATTTGAGCATAAGTGTGATACTACAAATTTGGGGGATGATTGTTAAAAATGGAAGAATGAGAGCTCTATTTATAGCAAAAATAGGGCAATGGATGGTCAAGATTGAAAGAGTTGATCAAGGATTGAGTTTGAAAGTTGGGGATCCATGTTTGCAATTTGCACCAATGAAATGGTGACAAGTGTCAACATAAGATTGGGTTGAGAGAAGGGGTTGGAGACATTAAATGCCTGAGAAGACCTTAAGGTTATCTAAAAGGTAAGGGTCAAGTCTAAATTAGGATTATCCACTGGATTAAGAGTTAATCCAAAGATAAACCTATGTGCAAATGATTAAGAGATAATCATGGTCAAAGCATTAAAGGCCTGATGAGACCTTTGCATTGGGTGAAGGTTGAGTTAAAACAAATTCTTTAACCATGTAAGAGGGTTTGAGTTAACCATTAATGGTTATTGAAGACTTTGAGGAATCAAGTGGTTGGAGGTTTGAAGCCTTTAATGGTTATCAAAGACTTTGAGGATTTAAGTGGTTGAAGGTTTGAAGCCTTTAATGGTTATCAAAGACTTTGAGGGTTTGAGAAGTGACATCCTCTTGTTTAGGAATGTGACAAAGTTTAGAAGATGGGTTAGGCTAATTAGAAGCGATTAGAAGAGTCTAGAAGGGATTAGAAAGGGGTTTAGGAAGGCAAGTGGGAGATGTAGAATTTTGCAAGTGGATGGAGGGATAATAGGATTTAATTGAATTAAATGATTTATTCAATTTGGTTGCAATTAAATAAATTAGATTTATTTAATTTAGGATAACTATTTAATTAAATTTGAATTTAATTAAAAGTGGATAGGGGGAATTTAATTGAATAAAATGGTTTATTCATTAAATGGGTATAGTGAATTTAATTTAAATAAATTGAGTAATTTACTTAATTAAATAGAGGAATGTGGATAATTTAATTAAATTGGACTTAATTAAATAGAGAAATGAACATAAATTATTCATTTAGGAATATGGTCATTTTTATACGTCTACAGCTATGTTAGAAGTTGTGTAATTGTGTGTATCTTTGGTATGTGGAAATCATTGATTTGGTTAATATTGGGGTTAGGATAATCCGTGGATGGGAATAACCTAGTTAGTCATCATGATATTAACTTTATAGGAATGAATTGGGAATAGAATAAATGGTCAGTATACCAAATTGAGCAATGAAGTGGGTGGACATACGACTCACACTCGAAGTACTAGGTGATGAGTTATTTGGCCAAAGTAGTGTAGGTCACCACTGTCTACATTGTTGGTTCATTGTGATTCGGGTTTACATACAAGACAGGGAACATCATACATGTAGGTTGTAGCCAATATATGGTAGCTCTAGATATGTAGGACACAACACTATACTCACAAGGCTATTATTATGAGGTCACCAAACCAATTTCTTTGTCGAAGGGTCAAGCCGCTCCAATTAGAAGAGGCATGAGGGACTGTAAAGTCTTGGTTGGTTGGAAAAGTGCTTGAGTGATGCTCTTCCTCATGCAGTTGGTGGCCGAAATTTGAGGATGTATGCTAGCAAAGACATCTAGACCATTTGTTTCTCTTATGTTTCATTAAGATCATAGAAGTTATGTATATACTCAAACATTCCTAAAGTAAATGGAAATTTGTGAATGAAAATGTAAATGTTTTCATATGTTTATGAATATGATAGTGTATATGAATTATGATGCAAAGGAAAAAATTAAAATGGGATTTATTTCAATTATGCATCGTGTTTATGAAATGGAAAAGAAATTTTTTATTACTTGAATGATTGGTATTTTATTTCTTTCATTTGTGGGTTAAAACTTAGTAAATTGAATGGGTAGAACAATGGGCATGTACAGTTATCATGGTAATTTGGTAGGAAACGAGATTTCTCTTGATATTCATGGTTATGTTGATTTAGACTTGGCAGGTGATATTGATAGCAGAAGATCCACCAGTGCTTATGTGTTTACTTTATTTGGTGGTCCAATCAACTAGATGAGTGACATGTTGTAGTTGCTTTATTCACTACAAAAGCGGAGTATATGGTAGCTACTCATACTTGTAAAGAAGCCATTTGGCTTAGAGAATATTGGAATAAAACAAGACGCATTGATAGTTTATTATGATAGTCAAAATGCGATCTACCTAGCTATGAACCTGACATTTCATGCCCCGAACCAAACGCATTGATGTTTAGTTCATTTTGTCAAAGATATGGACGAGGATGCTAGGGTGAATATGGTTAAGTTAGAGACTGATGAATGTTGCAAATTCTTTGAATAAGGTTGTGAGCACAGATAAGTTTAGACATTGACAAAATATAGTTGTTTCTCAATATTTGGCAACAATTTTTGTGATATTTGAAATGTTTTCAAAGCGTCAACAACACCAAAAAAGACCCAGCAATGTTGAAAACACCTTTTCTCAGTTACAAATTTTGTGGAAAAGGCTTAAATGGCCTAGCCATCTTTCTCCATTCTATTATGGATAAAAGCAAGGCACAATGGAGGTTTCATTTACATGGTGAAAGTAGCTATATGGGGGCAGCGAGTTGACAAATTTTAGCGCCATATTGAAAATTGTTTTGCTCCTCTCCATTACCATTATTGTGTGTCAAGATTCAATGATTCATTGAAGATTTCCATATTATGCTAAATAGAATGAGATGTATTTTAAATGTGAGCAAATATATAATTTTTCGAAAGGTTTGGAAAATCAAAAGATAGTTTGGGATGTATGCTAAATTAACAACCATATGACAATAGATAAGACTAAGCAAAATGCAATACATATTGTCCTAATTTTGCAAACGTATGATAAATGGCAAAGGGAATGGATTGTATGACAAATGATTGATCAAATATCAATCAATGCAAAGTGAGAAGAGGTTGTAGGTTAAATGTTTGACTACATGTTAAATTTGGAAGGCTCTAAGTTGTAATATTCTCAATTGTTTGATGATTATACGGAAAAATGAGTGCTTGGAGGTTTAGAATAGGATTAATCAAATATCAATTAGTACAAAGAGAGAAGAGGCTGTAGGTTAAATGTTTGAAAAAATGTCAAATTGATTGTGGAGGGATTTGGAAGGCTCTAAGTTGTAATTTGTTGAATTGTTTGATGATTATATGAAAAAATAAGTGCTTAGAGGTTTAGAATAGCCAGTTGGTTGGTATGCAAGTTAAGAAGATTTCAATTGCGAGTAAATGAGTTTTACCCAAGGGTAAAGTTTTTCACCTGCTGAGGTAAGTGCAACAAAGGGAGTGTTTTTACATGCCAACAAATAAAGTTTCACTAAAATGCAAAGCAAAGGGAAAGGAAAACTTTTAGTTACAAATCAAGTGCAAATAAGGGGGAGAATAATGTGAATTGGGATATTCTTGTATGACATTTTTTGTTGATCAAAGGAGGCTAAGTGTGCCAGCGATCAAGTGTAAATTCAATCTAGGTCTCTACTTCTCTTTGAATTGTAGTTTCTTCTTCATTTGTAGAGGTTCCAAACTTTTGGAAGTCTACAAGTTAAAATAGAATCTTTGTACAAGAGTGTGGGAGGTCTTAGTATAGTGAAGGTCTATAGCTATTAGCCATTAGTTCATGATATTTAAGTGTTTTGAAATGGTTTATATGAATATCATACTGTCTTATAACTATCTCTAGGATGGAATGTAACGTTCTTTGACTCAAATAATCAAGGGTTATCGATATCTTCCTACACCTTCATTGCAATGAGTTATTTTTATGATTACTTTTTATTCAAGTAACAGTGTAAATGCTTTTATAAAGGTAATGGGGATATTATATTTTCAAATGGATCTCAAGAATGGTCATATGACATACTTTAGTGATCTTGTTATCATAAGGTGGTAACGTTGTAAAAGATATTCAAAACATTTTTAATATTGTGGCATAAAATGCATAGCATATGACGTTGCAGCCCATACTTTGGCACCAATCAGTCTTATTCAACTTCCTCTTCCAAAATTTATAAATCTAAATGATCTTTGTCTTTCATGTTTAACTTATTAGAGTTTTTGTGTATTCATGGAGATTAGAAAAATATAAGAGATATGCTTGGCAATGATTCATTTGTCACTCCACTATTTGTTTGATATGAAGATGTATAATTTATTAGTTTTCATTATTATTCAAAGTGAAAGGGATCATAATTAAATGTGATAAAGTGTAAAACTCTCCATTCATATACCTGAGAACATGTCAATTATCCACTTTCAATGGTCTAGTATTTTGTTTAGTGAAGGATTTGTCATCTTTTAAGATCTACAAGTAGGAATAGACTCCTGAGTCTTGTGGAGCTCAAAGTGCAAAACGTTAATGATAACCTTGTTCCTTCACTTTTCTTGTCCTTGTTTTGATCATAGGGCTGAATATTATCTCTCTCTCTTGATCCCTAAGTTCAGGCAATATTTTTTCTCTTAAAAATAAAGGTTCAAGAAAAAACTCCAACACTAGGCACCGGCATACTTAGAAGGACTTAACATTTTTAATCTATAAACAAATGCAAAAAGACCCCAACAATCTAAAGATTTGAGTATAACTTCATGCAACCATTGGCTTTAGCCATATAATGAGATTAAGATAATATGCAAAACACATAGAATTTTCTCATTACCTATATAAGGTAGACATTTGATAAGCTCATTTGTATTGAACCTAACTTCTATCACAAATAGGTAAATAGGAGACATGCTTGATATTTTTTGGTACATAGGATTTAACATATACTATAATAGCACCAAATGTACATAATTTACACCCTAATGACTTCTAATGTAGTCTATCTCACACTTGGGAATACAAGTAATAGTTTGGTTTGAAATGTTTTATTGGGATTATATTCAAGAATTATTTTTATGAGCTTAGTCCTAAGCTTAAAAAATGCTTGAAAGTACATTTATACACAATATTCTTCACAAGGCTATGCTTTAAATAGGATTTTTTATAAACATTTGTTACATTGAAATCTATTAGGAAAAGGGTGTTGTAGAGCATGCACAAGAAATAATTATTTTATTATATGAAACAAATATAAATTTGTATTGCATCTTTAGGAGATGTGTTCAACTGTATTAAATATTTATTTGGGTCCACTTATAAAGTTGTATGTAACATTGGTTAGGTATTGTATGTGTAGGTTAAACATGAGAAAAACATTTAATATTGAAAAAAGTTCTTACCAACAAAGTAAATGTTGGGGTCAATGGTTTTGTGTACTCATAATTTTGAGGCACATGATTTTACCTTAACACTTGTTTGTTATGTGCGCTTGATTCTATAAAAACGAGCACATATTCAGTGGTTGAGGTTCGTTGATTTGAGTGGGCTGTCATTGTGTTGAGTGCATATGTGAAGCCCAACATGGGTGTGCGATTGAATGGTTACCATTATGCTTTAACATAGAAAATGCGTTAGAGGGGCTTTATGTTTTAAAAGTATTCATGGAGACTATTTAAGTGTATTGTAATGCTCTCATTAGCGAGCAATACATTGAACTTGGAT
The DNA here is from genome assembly GCF_030272615.1 of Cryptomeria japonica. Taxonomy (NCBI): domain Eukaryota; kingdom Viridiplantae; phylum Streptophyta; class Pinopsida; order Cupressales; family Cupressaceae; genus Cryptomeria; species Cryptomeria japonica. Next base: position 17,891,559 of record NC_081413.1, on the reverse strand, counting down.
TTTTTTAGAGGCTAAGCTTTTTTCTAATAAAGGTTTTCCTAGTGTATTTCTTTTGTGCAATCTTGAGTAATGTCTTTGATCTTTGAATTATAGTTATTTTGTGAGCTTGTATCCATGTTTTTCTCTCATGGGGTTATGTAAGAAATAATTTGATCAAGTTGATAAATTTCCTAATAAGATCATGATGTTTGTAACCGCACCTATCAGAGGTTCTTTTGTAACTTCAATACCCTGTACTTCTCCAATTATTTCATTTTCTATCAACTACACAATAATAGCAAATATTTTTAATTATTGTTACCCTTTACCATGTTAATTAAGTTATTGTAATATCTAATAACTTGGTCAATAATTCACTGAGTTGATTGTTCTGTTGTTTGGGCAAAGGATTAAGCAGCACTATACAAGATTCAGCATCTAAATATTCCATTTTGATAAAAACTTTCCACAGAAAACTTAACCAGAAGATATTGTCAACTTGGTTCTTCTGTAAACATGAGCAACATGACGGTATACATATGTATCAATGAAATATCCTATATTATTTCATAGCACGTAAGTTCAACACTATGCCTACAAGTACATATCATGAGCATACACTCTAGGTGATCTTTACAAAAATCAGTAGTTCAACATTTTGGCTCACTCAACTAGCATATCTACGTAACTCTCTACTTGCACCCAGTTGAGTGCAGATGGCAATTTTAAAATTCTGCTTGCAAGTACATCTGATAAGCTGGTCATCTTTAAACAAAATTCAAGTTTGAAGATTCTAGATTTCACTCATCTAGCATATCCCCTCAGCTATTTGCACCCAGTTTGGTATAGAAAATTATTTTAAATGTGCTGCATATATGTTGGTAGCCTGAAGCAACCACTCCAATGGAATATAGCTGGCGAGACAAAAAAATGACAGGAGAATTGACAATTTACTTTTAATGACTTTTCATGCTAGAGGGAGAACTTTTGAACTTTTTGGGTAGCAACCAAAATATTGGATGCCCACTTCCAAAGATCCTAAACAAATTTCCCCAGCCCCTGCTAAGTGGCAATGCTTCAACAGCTCCATTACTTCTGTATTTAAGAGAGTCAATGTAAGTCTTTCCACTATAAAGCAACTGCACCTGTTGGAAAAATAAGAGTCCAATTCCAACAGCCACAGATATACTGGCTACAATAAGATATATCAAAGCAACAGCCCTTGCTGATAATACAACAGAACTTCTCATCAAGGCGTGTAGGAATGCTTTGATAATGTTGAACACATTAGCGGACCTGACTGCAAATACAGGATCAATTGGGACATAAGCTAAAGTAGGCCATACCAAAATGCCTGCGTATATTGACATTAATAGGACATAAATATTACTAACAAGGGCAAAGAAAAGGAATGTGATGAAGTGATGATGATTTGTTGCACCAACGCAGTTACCAATCTGATTGTCGAAGGCAAGAAAAAAACTTCAGTTAGAAAAATGTAAATTCCACTAGGGATGGCATTAGAAGAATAAAAATTGAAACTGCAATTTCAAACAAGCCATTCAAGAAAATAAGGCACTTCAGCTTTAAGATGGCACCTTTACTGTCCAGTTTTTAGTAGTCGTATGGCTTTTACTCTGACAATTTTTGATGTTACTTCATTATTGCATTTCTCCTTGTAGAGAATTCGACAACATAGTAACATTAGATTTACATGGCATTGGAAAAAGAAACAGGTTTAACCAAAAAAATGCCAGGCTGCCAATTCAAAATCAAATGGCCCAGGGCAATGCAGCAGTTCTTTCCCAGGCTTTGGTTCTATGTTTGATACAATTATGTTTCTTGTCTTTATTGTGCAAAAGGGAGGGAAACATTTTAAACAATTTCTGAAATTCCAAGTTGTTTAATTGTTAATCGCAGTTAATTTTGCTTTAGAAACCTTACAAGAGAATGTGTGAAAACAAGGTAAGAAATTGATAAATACAGCTATTTTATATCAAAATAACCTGTAACCCTTATTTAATATATTTCAAGACCTCCCTCCCTGAGAACAAAATCTGCCAGAAATGTTTTAAACCGATCTAGGACAGTGCAAAAAGGTGGACCAAAACTGCATGCATTCTCCTACTTGACATTTGTAAATCAAATTAGCCAGGTTCCTCCCATTTGACTACCATCACCAGACCAAACCACTTCTAGGTCAGAAAAGGCCACCAATTTGCAGACAGGAAGAATTGTGTGTGGCCATGTCTGCCTCAGGTACCTTGTCCTCAAGGTACGTGGGGCAGGCAGGGCCACACCCTCACCAAATCTAAACTGTGCCCAACTACACAAGGGGGAACACACAGGCCAAAAGCACCATTTGTATTTTAAAAAAACATTCATCAAACATCCAATTCACCTTATTTAAACAATAAAATATGCATTTTCAACCCCAAACTATAAGTTATAAGCTAAAAGCGTCCCAATAACACTTGTGAATGATTCATCTCACCAACACAAGCCCACACAAACATCCAATAGCATTGAAAGTTGTCATTTTTGTATTTTTGAAGCTTGCTAGTTTTTTTCCAAGGTGAAGGATTGCAAAGGTGCCAAAGACATTTGCTAAGTGCTAGGGGAGAGATCTCATTTGCATAAAGGATGTTTGTTAATCAAAGATATGTATTCTGTGAGAATGTTTTAAAAAAATATAGATTTTTTTTTTAATATTTTAAATGTTCTTTTGTGCTTGTTTTTAATCTTTAATATATTTATACATATTGTAGGGTTATATTCATAGTTACCAGGAGACCCATCTCCGGAAACTTCTTGACACATAGGGTGCTTTTGGCTGCTGTCTCTGAAGTCTCCCGACCAAAAATTGATGTCTCCTCCTAGAAAACTTAGGGCAAAATGCAGTAAAAAGGCAAAAAAAAAGCAAATAAATAAGATAAGCTTGCAGCAAAACAAAGTCCTAGGGAAATGACTAATAAGGAAACTGTTTTGCAGGACGACAAAAATCCATGCAAAGTTATAGTGATCGGATCTATTGACAGTGTAGACTTTTTGAGAGGACTGATTTCTTATCATTGTAATAGTCTAAAGAGAAATTGAATTAGCTGACAATATTGAGTGTGCTCAACATGTATATTACCTTACTTTCACTAAACAATTTAGACGGGCTATGGTATCAACAATATAAGCAATTTTAATTTCAATTTTTGTTCAACTTTAAAGTTAATGTTAAACTTTACCACTGTTCTTGTTTTCAAAGTTCTCTATCATATGTTTTGGAAATTATTAAATTATATTTTAAAAAAATGGCATCTCCAAGTACCAGTCTTCTATTTTTTAAAATTAGTCGTACTAGTACCAGTACCAATCTCCGGAGTCTCCAAGTACCCCCATCTCTTGGTAACCTTGGTTATATTTATTTTTTATTTTTATCTTTAATAATGTAAATTACATACGCTGGGGTTATATTTCATTTTTTGCTTATAACATCAATCTATTTAGAATGATTGCTAGTTCAAGTTCAGTGACCCTTGAGGCAAATGGACAATTCAAATGACCAAACATCTCCTCTATAGAAATATTTTATGAGAATTGAACAACTTCCAAGAGGTGGGGTTTTCCAATCAATGCAGGATCTAGTATAAGATCTTGTACGGTTGAATAAAATCTCACTTATGTGGTATGACCAGCCATGGAATTGGGGTTTGTCAAGGGCCAAACAAGAAGGGATTGTTAAAGGAACAAATTATGGCACATATTAAATTATTAAAGAACAAGAAGTTAATGTTGTGAGTGAGAAAACAAACTTAAAATATCATCCTTTAGCAAAGGAAGAATTAGGAAGGCCACCTACAAGGTCTCCTTCAATAGTGGTTGCCCTGCATCCTTTCTTGAAGACAATCTATCCAAGGAGATCCCTCTCGTTCTTCCCACTAGAAAGGTCCATTGAATATCATTCCACATAAAAGCCCCATTAAATAAGGGAATTTAGAATGAGGCAAAAGACAATGAAAATAAATACATTGCACATTGCATTTATGCCAATGGTCTTCCTTTCAACTCGGTGAGATCATCATATTGTTGAGTGTTGATGTGTGTTTTATGCACATAACATTTCAGAATAAAATACCAAAGTAATTTACCCTATGTTACCCCAAGTTTCCGGGACGGGGACGGCAAGGGACGAGGGTACACGTTTTCGAGACGATGATTTTTTTTGCCAATTTTGGGGACGGCTAGGGGACGGCTATATAAAAGTAGGGAAAATTAAAATAAATAGGGAAATTTAAAATATTCATATGAAAACATGGATAAAACATGCACATATCCATTATAGAACCTTAACATATAAGAACTAATAGAGTTCTTATGGCAAATTTGTGTTAAATTGAGAGTCAAAGTCAAATTGCTTATAGAATTCATTGTCAAAATTCATTGTCTATATGCAGAATTTATGGGGACGTCCCCTAGGAGTCCCCTGTCCCCGGGACGGGGACGGCTGAAAAAAATACCGGGGACGCGTCCCCGGGTAACATAGAATTTACCCTCTCTTGAACAAAATCACCTCAGATGCTAAGGCTAAGATCAACTAAAATGATTCCAAGGTTTCTACATGTCAGGCCTTGACGGGTGGGTAACTCAATGGTCGATGTGAATTGTCGTTTTCACTTGGGGACTTACACAAATGTTCGAATTAACTTCATTGATCATGAATATGGAATGGGTGTGCTGACAACTTAGGATATGGCAATGTAGCTTTGGACTTAATTCTTACTGGACTTACTAAAAAAGGGGCAAAAGGAATAGGGTTCAGGAAATCTATTCTGTAATGTCCCCTTTTGGGAGGACACTAAATTTTGCCCAATATACTTGTAGAATTATTGCAGGTTGTCTATTTTCAGTCTATTGTGCTAATTTGGACAGATTTAGTTTGATGTTGTTTCCCTCTTTAAATGCACAGGTCTGTTGTTTATATCAATCTGATCTGCTGCCTATACTCAGATATATGTGTGTGTGTGTGTGAAAATCCTTTCTATTCCATCAAGTCTGATTCTCTGGTTATTGATTTAATATTTCCTCTTCTTTTCCTTCAATGCCTGCTTTATTACTATTCGCAGATTTGTATTTGTGTTCTGATCTCTTTGATAAATGTTCATATCATTCTTCCAAATTTTCTTATAATTCTGACTTAGGTCTGCTTCTAAATCTGCTTCTAATGCTTCATATATTTTTTTCTATTCCATGGATCCCTACTTCTCAAATGAAAATTTCTCCACTTTGTATCCTCCAACGTGAGGGAGAGTCACACCTCTTCATCATGTATGCCCTTTGGCAAGAGACGCACCCTTCACCCTTAGCACCCTTTAAAAGAGTGTGTCTCTTTATTATTTCTGTCCTTTGAAAGGGACACAACCTTTCACAATCAGTTCTGCACTTCTTATTTAAACCATATCTGCACTTTTGATTCCCAAATTATCCCCCTCAAATGAGGTTATCTTCTCCCTTTTATATCTCATGTTTGAGGGAGTCACAACTTTTCATTTCATGTCTTTTGACCATTCATTAACTTAAGTAAATTTTAATTATATTTAACTATATTATTTTATATTTTAATTTAAATTAAATTTTTATTCTTTTGTATTTTAATATTATTATCATTATTTATTATTAAATTATATTTCAAAGTGGGGGCATTACATATTCTAAGCCTAGGAATGTAGGAAATGATGAATAAATTAAGTGGAATCAAACTAGGCAGGGTCTCACCATCAAATCGAACAGATCTTGACACGAGCTTAGTGCAATCAACTAAGGCATACTTATAGATTTTCAATTATCACCATCGAACATTGACACCATCCAAGTTGATGCATATCAAGGGACGCACAATAATTGAAGTTAACCTTGCATAAATTTCCAGTTGACCATGCAAGGTGCACTTGCCAACGGCAAGGGGCTAGTGGTATGGATTAAGGATTCCACGCAAATATACTCAACAAATCTTCCACTCAATCTAACAAACATGAAAACAAATTATAATCTAACTTGGGGGGAATTGAGAACCTTGAATGCAAAACAACACTTGAAAGACAAAATCACCATCAAGTCGAACAATGATTTATATTCAAATAGCTGCAGCATATACCAACAATTCTACAAAAACTCTCCCTTACAAATGAGAGACGATGAGGTATACATAGAGTCTCATACAAAATGGATGGCCAAGATTAAAACTAAACAAAGGGCCAAGATCATGCTAGCAAAACCCTAGAATTGCCCTAATTAGGGTTTACATAAAAAAGGGTGCCACCAACATATGGCCCAATAGAATCTAGCATACTCCAAGAATCTAGCCAATACAGAATCTAACTCCTCCATGGAGATGCTAGGTAAAGTATCCTGATGTAAATCAATCACGTCCAATGCATCTGAGCAAGCATCCAAAGTGTTCTCCCAATCTGGCATGAGCTTCTACGAATTATGAACATGAATCAACAAAGAGACCAAATCATCTATTTGACTCTTCTTCAAAGAGTCCAACAGATAAAAATACATAAGTTTCATCTTGTCTCTTAATTCTACTAAGTGTAAACCACTGGCCTCACTGACGTCAACACCCAATAACTCCTCTATTGAGGCAAGGATCTTCAACTGAATATCATGAATTCATCCTTTCATCTCTGTACAACTCAGTTGTGCACTCTCATAAGTTGATTTCTTCATGGCTAATGAACAATACCAGCCATGGAAATCGTATCTATCTACATTGTGCACAACATTCTCCCTGACCAACGTGGACTTAGGAACCTTTTTCAAAGCTTTGAGGCATGGAATAGTCTTCTCCTGAATAGGTCTAAATTCTTCCCAAACTCCTCCAAAATACTGTATTCTGAACATGAGCCCTGTTGTCCTGTCAAATGCCTGGACAAACTGAGTAAGCAAATCATCCGCCTGTTTCCTTGTACTTTCAATCCATTTCTCCACCTCCGAGAGTGCATCTCTCGCTGCCTCATAGTGTGAATGTAGTTCACGATCAACTGCAATAGGGGAAATAAGGGTGGGATTCTCACGCCTTACCCCTACAATGTACTCTCTAAGTCTGATATTCTCTTCTTTGTACTTCTCTTTCTCTTCAATTTATCTATCCAATCACGCATTGATTGCCCTAAGGTTATCACCAACCTCCTGAAATTCCTGCTTTCTTGTAGTACGGCCAAGGGCAACTGAAGTAATATGGAAATCCATAGGAGTAGCAATGTCTGTCATCACACCTGCAATAGGAACAGCCACCTGCGCAATCCGCATTCCTGTCTCATCTCTAGCTATGTGTGACAAAATCTCAGCTCTCTTAGGCTCTTTCTCCTTATTGCTCCTAACTAAATAGTCATCAATGTCATCAATAGGTTGTGTCTCTATCATTTTCTTACTTTTCTCTATACTCTTCATCAGCCAATCAGGAATAGTGGCCATCTCCATAACATCATCGAGACACATATCTCGATCAAGCTCTCTCAATGCCGAGATAACATCATCATCATCATCAAGATTATTCTTGGTCAAATCATATACATTCTTTCCCAAACTAACCTCCAAAAGGACAGTAGGGGATCCCAGTTGATCATCATCCTCATCAGGTGGAGCAAATGTTGCTGTGGCATGTAAATCCTCAATATTCTCTAGTAGTATCACTGTGTTGGAACATTGCTCAAACTCCTTGTTTTGTTCTACCATTTCAACTTCCTTAATTGATGAGACACTAAGGGGTGGTGAAGGAATGGTAGTATTTTTGTTTCTTCTTCTTGACCTCCTCAATCTTCTTCCCTCTAGCCTTGACTTTTCCTGGTGTGTTCTTCCTTCTCTTGGGAGCTTGACTCTCCTCATCCGCATGAATCCTAATATCACTGATAGTCCTTTGATCATCTTTGGAAGCGGATTCCTCCTGTTTCATATTTTCATAAGTGAAGGTGACACCCATATCAACTAACTTGTTCATCTAAAAATCCACCCATGCTCGGGAGAAACTCAAGACCTCTCTCATCAATACATTTAAATCTATTTCTTCTGATTCTGACCGATTAGGCAATAGAATTGCCTTCTTCATTTCATTTTCATATTGTGGATGCGTATGATCCCTGTCATCTAACACTTGGTCAGGAATGAGGAAAAGTCCACGCTTCCTCATGAAATCCACTGACATTCTGGACCACATTCTTCTCTTTACTACCTGCTCGTCCATTAGGTTGGCCCAATAATCTTCTAGGTCTACTTTGAGGATGAACTTTTCTCCCCTGATCCTTCCAACTTTCTTATCTGGATCAAAACTTTCTCTTCTCTTATATGCTGCAAATCAATAGAATGCAAGTTCCTCACTTGTTTTGTCGGCTGCTAAGGCAGACTGGCAAACCTCCAATGTTTTCCCAACTGAAATAGGGAATTTCATGCTCGTCTTGTGCTTTTCCTTTTGGATAGAATCAAACTCCAGAAGCCGTCTCACCACTTCCAACAAGATCACTTTGTCAGAAGGATACCTAGGAAGCCTGTAGGGTTAGGATTAAAACCAATGAATCCTAAGGTATGTGAAAGTGGGAAATTGTATATACCACGATCCATATTTCTCTATTAGCTCTGTTGCCTCCTTGGACAACCTCTTGTGGACTCCACCTTGCAACATCTGCGTTATGTACATTGTGAATACATCATTCACTCTCTTATAATCTTCAATTTGATACATGTTCAGCTGTGGATAGCATTCATAACTCCTGAATTGTCCTTGTCCATTCCCAACTTCACCTCTGCATATCAATCCTTTGTATGTAACAAATCGTGCAAGCAAGTTCACCAAATAGGAAGTCATGACGAATGACTTGGACCGCTCCACATTCCTCAGCTGAAAGTCCAGATTGTCACTTATGATTCTAGACCAATTTATCAATGTTCCTTTCAGACAATCCTGGATGACATCCTCATCACTCGGTTAAGCAAGAATACTAAATCACGAAGTTTGTGCACATGAGTGTCTTGGGAGCCTTGAAATGATAAGTCCTAGGCTCGATCATCTACTCCTTGTTTACTACGGTCTTGCACGCATCCATCTTCTTCTTGTATCGGTCTTCATATTCATCCCTAGTCATATCCTTCATGTCTGCTCCACGTGGAATTCCAAACACCTCAGCAATCGCATCCTCAGCAAGGTAGGCAATGACGGCACCCTTAGGAGTCTTGATCATTCGGGAGCGAGGATCATAACATCGTGCACACTCCAGGATAAGCTCACTGCACTATATGGATTGCGGAAATCCAACGGCCTGATAAATGTCACTCTTCATGATGTTCACATAGGTTGGGGAAGGGATCTAGCTTCCAATTCCGAACATATGTTGTCGCATCTGGTTCATGTTCAGGAAATGCATGTTCGTGTCTGTAATCTCCTTGCATCTGGATGACATCTTGGATTCTGGATAGAATCCAGTCTCAAGTATCTTTTGTTGTTCTCTCCTTTCCCTGAGTCCGGACTTCAACATCGCACTTGTACGAAGCTAGAAGTTAGAACTTAGAAAAATATAATATTCTTGACAAAATTCCTGATTTCTTAATGATTTAGACTAATTTGGGTATGGAAATCAGGAAAATAATCCACACTCTTGATAGATTTCAACAATTGAATACAAAATGTGACAAGGTTAGGGTATTAAACCCTCATTAAGTTCATTAAAATCAATAATTTTCAGACCAAAGTCTGAAAACGCCTCCTTATACTTAGAAATTATGTTCAAATTAGAGTGTAAAGGAGTATACCGGATCAACAATGACTAAGGAAAGGTGTGAAAGGTTGTGTTTTCACACAAAACTAAGTCTGAAGACACCTTCCGAAGTCAACAATGGCTGCCAGCAAATCTAAAGACAACCTGCAACTTCACAAATTAATCTCTAAAAACAAGTTGCAAACACCCAAAATGTGTACAAACTTGATGAAAATCAATCTTAATGATGAAAGCAATCATATCCAGGAATGTAGGTATGGTTGGTAAAAGTAAAATTTTCTAAGGACAAATCTGAAAATGGATTGCTTCAGACTTACCAGCACCTTGCGAAGTGGTGAAAATCCCTAGAAATGATCAAAAAATGACTAAGGAATGAGCTCCTAGCAAAATCGCCTAAGTGGGGAAGTGGTTGGAAATGAAGTTTCTGAGGATTGCCGCCAACCAATGAAATTTTCAGACCTGCAACAGCCCTCAAATGGTCTGAAAATTGACTGAAAACAACTCCCAATCAGCCTCTAGACAAAATCGCCTAGGGCACAAATGAGCTGGGAACACAATGTAGGTCTGAATATCAATTTTTTACAGCCAGCTATGGAGTCACATAAGTCTGAAAAATGATATGCTTCAGGTCTGAAAACAGAATATTAGCAAGTCACAACAATGGCGGCATCACCCAAGGAAGAAAAAATCGCCACCTTCACCAAAAATCGCCCTCTTCCCAAAAAATCGCCACCTTCACCAAAAATCGCACAAGTCTGAAAATCGTGGCAGGTACACTCCAATGGCAGCCAACAAAAATCGCTATGGGCTGGAAATGAGGAAAAAATAGCAATAAAATCAACCTTCAATCCAATGTGTCACTTGGACACTTCACCAAAAATCGCCAGCTGGAGGAAAAATCGCCCTTTCAAGCATACACTTGGCAAATATAATGATAAAATAAGGCTGGGATCTCTCCTCTTAAACTTGCTTTCACCATCAACTTTCACCACACAAGCAATGTGGGATAAAAAACTTGTTCTTATACTTGCCTGGCAAAAATTGATTTGCTTCTAGAAGGTTAAAATCATTAAATGCTTATTGCAAATCATTTATTAATTGTTTTTTATTTTTTAAATAATCGTTGCTTTTCGTCAAAAACAATTAAATGAGGCTCATTTATTAAAATATTTCAAAAATTTAAATTAAATGGCCAATTGGGGAAAATTGATTTAAGTAGGGATAAAAAAATCCCATTAAAATCATAAAAAAATCGTCAAAATTATCCCCTTAAGGGAAAATCGATCCCAGTAGGGATAAAAATCCCTATCAAAATTCATCGATGTGCACAAGATTGGGTCCAGGGGAAAATCGATTTGAGTCTGGAATGAAAATTCCAATTAAAACTTCGTCATTTAACACAAAAATGCCCCTCTTGGAAAATCGCCTAGGGTCTGGAATGAATATCCACATAAAAATCCACAAAATCTTGTCACAAAAGGCCTGGTGGAAAATCGATCCAGGTATGGAGTCATCACAAACGTCATCCGCAACCTTATCCATACTCCCAATGGAAAAACGAAGGTAGTCACAGTAAAATCCCAACACTTATTCAAAATTAAAGCATCCCGGGGAAAATCGACCTTAGTATGGATTCTTAATGGTGGAAAAATGGGGCAAGTCTGGAATCCAAGGGAAATCCATGTCCAGTCTGGATTTTGAGTGGGGGAAAATCATGGGTAGTCAGGAATATGAGGTGAAAAGCACCTCTAGTGTGGAATTTTTACCTTTTAACCTAAGTTGCCGGTACAGGTATGAGCACGGGTACGTGGGTACGTGTTGTGACCATTTCACACATCGCCCCATTAAAATGGGGACCCCCTCTTTTTTGCTCGTTTTGCTCGTTCTTCTCTCTGTTTGTCAGTTGTCTGGACTAAGGTCAAGCCTTAGGGTTTTCGTTACTGTGATTTCAGGCCAGAGTCCAGTCCACCTTGAGAGCTTTTGAGCTTCCTCCCGTAGGATGCAATTTTGGAAATAAAGTGAATTCGCCAGAGGCCAAGCAGGTTGGTCTAGTTTCAGTCGAAATTTTGATGCAAAGTCCAAATTTGTCTAAGTGTTAATGATGAGATTTTGATTTTTGTCTGATTGAGTGATTTTGACCAAATTTTGAAAATTTTGATAATTGATCCCGGACATTGGAAATGACTTGTTTTTGCCTTGTGAAGTGATTGAAGTCCTGAAATCTTGATATTTTGACCTGTGGAGGCAAAATCGCTCCTGTCCCTCACTGAAGGACCGGAGCTTGTTTTTCAAAATTTTACTGTCTTTGCAGGATCAAGACGAATTTCGGATTGGAAGAGATAAAAGGAGGCATGTTCTTCCCGTTGAATATAATTTGACGAAATTCACAAACATGGAAATGTGCCAGGAACAAAAATCGCTCCTGTCCCTCACTGAAGGACCGAAGCTTAAAACCAAAAATTACCTTGTCCTTGCAAGATCTCAACAATTTCACGACTTGAGGAGAACCAAGGGGGTACATTTCATCAGTTGAATATAACTTGGAGGTGCAATCATGAGGAAAATTTGACCTAGAGGCAAAATCGCTCCTGTCCTTCAGTCAAGGACCAGAGCGAATTTCCTTATAAGGCAAAATGTGGGTGAGGATCAAGTAAGTTTTGAGTTTGAGGCAAGTAAAGGTGGCGTAACGGACCCATTGAAGATAATTTGAAGATTGCAAAATGCCAGGTGAACTCCATATTGTCCTAGGCGCTCTTGTCCCTCAACCAGGGACCAGAGCGAATTTCCTTATAAGGCAAAATGTGGGCGAGGATCAAGTAAGTTTTGAGTTTGAGGCAAGTAAAGGTGGCGTAACGGACCCATTGAAGATAATTTGAAGATTGCAAAATGCCAGGTGAACTCCATATTGTCCTAGGCACTCCTGTCCCTCAGCCAGGGACCAGAGCGATTTCTTACTAAGGAGAATTTCTCGCTAAGTTCAAGCAAATTTCATGCCAAGGATGAATGAAAGGATGCACAACAAATCCATTGAAGACAAATTTGGGAGTTAGCAAAACACAATTGAGCTTGTAAATGAAAGTTCGCTCCTGTCCCTCAGCCAGGGACCAGGGCGAAATGTTAGTTATGTTGCCTTTCTTTCAAGTTTAAGGTCACTCCAAGTCAGGGTACAAGGAAGCAATGATGTCTGGATCGCCTCGACAAAGAATGAAGTTACAAAGATCGCCAAAGATGAAGGATTTGCACTATATGCCCAAGTTCGCTCCTGTCCCTCTCCAAGGGACCAGAGCGAAATGTTTAAATGTGTCCAAATTTAAGTTGCCACTCACATTTCAAGTGTTCGAAAGGGAGTAAGGAACATCATTTTGCGCCTCAAAGACAATTGCAAGTCAATATGATGAAGGATTTACACGATATGCCTAAAGTTCGCTCCTGTCCCTTAGTCAGGGACCAGAGCGAAATCTCTATAAAGGCTTAAGTTTTGGATATTAATCACATTTCATGCGTTCAAGAAGGATCAAAGGACCTTATTTTTCATTGTGAAGGCGATGGCGAGTTGATAGGAACAAGAACGAGCCCAAGACACAAAGGATCGCTCCTGTCCTTCAGGCAAGGACCAGGGCGATTTTCTTTAAATCACTCATTTTTCTTCAAAAATCGCGTCAAAGCAAGATTATGCAAGGTTGAAAATATCATTTGGAAGATGATGAACGAGAAGTTAAGGTTAAGAAATGACAAGTTTTGGCTAGAACACAGAGTTCGCTCCTGTCCCTCACCAAGGGACCAGGGCGAAAATCATTCAAACATCAAAGTGCCTTGTTAAGGACGAATAAAGTAAGCGTGGAATGGAAGGATGACGTAGATTGGTGATTGAAGAGACAAAGGTCAAGGAGAAAATGCAAGTTCGCTCCTGTTCCTCACCAAGGGACCAGGGCGATAATGATCACAAGGGGCATGCGTCTACAAAATCAAGTCAATCAAACACAAGATTCTTGTCGAAGATGTTAGTTTCAACGTGAAGAAGGTGATTTTGAATGTAAAAGGCAAGAGATTCAAGACTAAAGTGCTAATTCACTCCTGTCCCTCTCCCAGGGACCAGAGCGATGTGGTTTGTACCCTTACCTCTCCCAAATTTTGGCGCTAATACATTTTTTGAATTTTATTAAATGCTAAAAAATCGATAAATTTGAATATTCAATTAATAGCATTTAAAAAATAGCGCATGAGCATTTATTAATTATTTATTGCCTTTAAAATCGAATTAATTAAAAACGAAGGCATTAAATGAATTAATTATTATTTTAAATAAAAATTGGGGCGCTTGGATTTTATTTGTTTTATTTTACAAAGTCGGCCCTTAATTTTATTTAAAATTTGTTTTTTTAAATTGCTTTATTTACAAAGTCGGCCTATGGGGATTGATGAGGTAAGCGCCTATAAAGGGGAGAGGTGATATTGATTTTCAAATCATCATTTTATCATCTTTTCATATGCGATTTTGGAGAATAAAGGAGAAGTGAGAATTTCATTAAGGATACAAGGTGCGAACATCATCAAAAGGAGTGCGAGTTTGGTTGGAGTTGAGCGAACTTGCCAAGATCACGTCAAAGACCCCCCAAAGGTGGCGAAGTTGCTAAGGGGAATATTCGTTTGAAGGGAATCACGTTGAAATCTTCCAAACATCGATTTTTGCCTAGGCGAATCTCTTTATTTTGCATTTTAGAGTTAGATCTCAAGTAAGGTGTTACAATGGCGACCCCAAAGGCGGGAGCATCCACCAGTCATCCAGCTCTTATGAAGGAAGATCAAAGGACCGAAGAACTGGAGACCAAGATCGTGTCTAAGTGGAGCAACATTGGAGATACCAACTTGGGCAACTTCAGCACGAAGAAGTTTCGAGAGGCCCCTTACATTGGCAAGCCATCACCTGTCGCCAGGAGGATAATTGAAAGTGGCATCATTAAGGCAGCCGGCTTCCCTCCAGCAGTACAGTGCCATGAGTTGATGATCGAATGTGCTCGTCATTATGATCCACAGTCCAGAACGATCGTATCCAATGAGGGAAACACTTTAGCTTATCTTTCAGAGGAAGCTATAAGTGAGGCTTTCCATCTTCCAGAGCACAGAGATATGGTTTACAAAAGCATAGAAGGAGCTAGGTCTATGTACAAAGATGATCCGGATGCTTGCCTAAGCATCATCAACAAGAACTGGTTACTTAAGAGTCGTCCTCGCCTGAGCAAGATCCCGAACACACCACATAGGATCGATTTCCAAGAGGAATACAGAGATTTGATTACAATGCTCAACCGAGTCACAGGAGCCCCTCAAGCCTTCTACTTTGAGAAGTGGATGTTCTACTTCATCCAGGTGATAGTTCAGGGAAAAGGAACAATTCATTGGGCTAGGATGATTAGCCATTGCTTGGACGTACAGTTAAGGAGATTGAAGGCTACCAAATCCTTCCACATGAGTTCATACGTCATATATGCCTTGATCAGGAGCTTTGAGTACGCAGGACTACCTCACAGAGGAGTGATTGGAAGAGGACCCGGCGAGGTCAGAGTTTGTGATTCCTATGTTCACTTGCATCATCCGCCAGGAAGCAACTACAAGTTAGTTAATGATACCTTCATGATGAACATCACAAGGACATTGCAAGGTGGGATTCACAATAGATTGTCTCAGGATGCACAAGAACTAGTAAAGAGGTACGGTGCTTGGTTTATCCAATTTCCGAAATTTACTTATATCAGAGTCCATGGATGTCCTTCACCTCCATACATGTTGCCGAGATATCCGGCAGACAGAATAGTGTTACTTGAGGTAACAAGACAGTTGGCAGCTTATGCGAAGGCATTCAGACACAGACATGGAAATGGAGTTCCTGTACCTATCATCTTAGGCAATTCAGTTGAGGTATGTCCTAATGCTTTAGCCATGGATGACGCAGAGAAGGAGTTAGCTTTGTATTCATTTTCATTCTTTGCTTTGAGAGAGAGCTTTGATCCACATGGATATATAGAGGAGACGGTCGGTAGGAAATTTAAGCATGAGTTTCAGATAGAAGATTTTATGATGAATCTATTAGATGATCTTGAAGTGAAAAGAAAGATGCATTCTAGATTGCCTTTGGATTTCATCAGGAAATGCAAGATTTACAGAGTGGCCGACCAAGCTCAGGACAGTGGCAGACATCTCCAATCATCCTATGATCGAGATAGCAAAACAGTGAGGTTAGATTGGAATGAGCCCGAGGTTGTGGATCTAGATGCTTTGATGGCTCCAGTCTTGTCTTGTACTCGCAGATGGGTTGATGTGCAGCATCAGAAGTTGAGAGAGCAAGGCATAGCTATGACTTTCACCTTGGAGGAAAGACCAGCTGAGGGTGGAGCCAGTGTAAGCGAGGGCAATCCTAATCCCAGAAATACAAGTGAGGGCAACCTTCGAAGTGCAAGTGAAGGCAATCTCCATCCAAGAGGCTCAAAGAGGAAAGAAAGACCTGAGAAGAGAGAATCTTCCAAGAAGAAGCAAGAGGCCAACTGAGATCGTTCATCCGGCACATCTTCTCGACAAGAGAAGAGGACATCTGAGATAGAGGAATCCATGGAATCAATGGTACAAAATGATAAAGAAGGACAGGCACCTCGAAGGTCACCAGGTGGATCTCTTCAAGACAATGAGTTGCATGAAGATAGGGAAGATAATGAAGTAACATCTCCTCCCAGAGAAGAAGAATTGCTCAAGGAAATACAGGTTAAAGAGACAAGATCCGCCATCCCAGATTGGTTGAAGGAAAGATTAACGAAGGTAATTGGGATCGAGGACGAAGACAATGTAATTGATTTGGAGAGCCTTGTTGGACATTCCCAGGAAGTGACAGAGAAGAGAAAAGCTACCAAGATGTCCAAGATGATTAGAGATGAGACTGGATCCAGAATATTGCAGATAGCTACACCGGCCGTGGACAAGTATGAAGGTGAGATCCTTGCAGAAGAATATGATGTAGAGACATTTGAGCTTGGTCCACTCACAGCCGAGCAGACACTAGATGATGCCACCGATTCGTTTGAGGCATTGAAAGATAAGCTTAGGGAAGAAATGGAGAAAAATAGAAAGCTTGAGAGAGAAGTTGGTGCATGGAGAACATATTTCAGCCATCTCAATCAGCCTTTGGGACGTCAGGATCCAGCAAGATCACCCGTACAGGCACTTCCCCTTCAATCAATTAGTGAGGCAGAGAGATTCAGGAGTTTGGTCCAGCATATGAGCACTTGGATGGACAAATCCCATACAGTTGCCGTAGAATTTGCAACAAGGATGATGAAGACTATTCATAGGGCTATCCAGGTTCTTGAGATCATCCACAACTTGATGATAACAGTAGCTGCTTTTGCTCATACCAAAGAGGTTATCATTCCTGTCTTGCAAGTAATCAGACAAACATCGAGGAAGGTCTTAGCGCAGGAAAAGATCATGGATGGAGGACCTCACAGTTTACTTCAATGGTCAACCTTACTCCAGATGAAGGAAGTTCTCTTCGAGGACATCAGTACTAGATGTAGCCATGTTGAGGAGGTTATCCACCCGATCCAGGACAGAGTATTTGAGGTACTACGTACCATTCTTGGCAGGAGGATCGAGATTGAGACAGATGTGGATTTGCAGGAATTGGAGGATAGAATCAAGGTTATCTTTTGCAAGGATGCAAATGTTATCACAGATGAGCAACGGGACCAGATGTTTGCTACCATGCTGCTAATTGAAAAGACTAAGGAACTTGAACCTGGTTGGGACGCTACTCTTCTCCAGGCATTTGATCAGGTCATCCACTTGGAAGAGAGAATGAAGAATCTTCCCGAGATTCCAATTGCTGAGATCGAAGGAATCGTGTCTAAATTCATTGCATATGCTAAAAAGGAGCATTGGAAAGGGAATAAGATTCTAGATGAGAGATTGTTATAGATGACATGGCACCTTAATTGTCATTGGTTTATGTCTCCTAGATTTTCGTGCCAAATTTAATAATTGGCTATGCATTTAATGTTGTGCAATAAAAGGGGAACTTTTGTAATAAAACCCTAATTAGGGTTTAGGTGTCATAATCTTGGCCATTGATCTTCTTTCGATCTGGACCGTTCATTGTAATTGAGGATGCTATTTATACCCTCATTTCTTTTCATTTTGTAATAGCTAGAAAACTAGAACTAGAAAATTAGAAGATCAGATTATTGATGTATTAGAGAGAGATTAAAGTTTAGAAGCAATTTACTTTTGTAGTTAGATTGAGCTTTGAGAAAGGAATTCAAACAATTGTTGTGCATGATGGCTTTGAGATCAATAAAGTATTGAAGTTATGGTATTTTGTTGCAACTCTCTTGGTTATCTTCATGGTTGTTCAATTTTCTTGAATCATTCTCAATCAAAGTAGTGTGTTAATTCGAAGGACAAAGTGTTGGACTTGACCTTTGGTAGGATTCGCTTTCCAAACCACTAGCTTCTTGCTGATTGTAGGAACGCCTTGTGTGGTCTACTGGAGATATTTGAATCGCTTAAACTTTCAATCGTTGTGGTATCTTGGATATGTACCTTCGTGGTAGTGTCCTTGATCTTTGATGTATTGGAAAATCATTCGTTACCTTAGAAGATCGCATCAATTTCAATTGAGTTGTTAATTTATGGCATTATTGAAGTTGGTAGAATCTCACCAAGTCTCGTCCACATTAAGTCAATCTTAGGGTTAGACTAGATTAGACCTCTTGCAAACCCTATCCTTTTGATATTTTTTGAAAAGCTTGTTTAGTTTAGAAAAATCTTCGGCGACGTAAGGCCCCTTGATGACACAGCAATCACAACGACCACTGGTGCTTATCCACACGTAGAGACCCTACTAAAAAGAACATTGGAGTCATCCTAACTGATCCTTCTTGCGATATCTTCAGCAGTTAGCGACTTTATTCAAGAGAGGATAAGATGCCTTTGGGTATTTTATTCTGTGTATGATTGTGTACAAAATACACGTCAACAGTACGGTACACTGGTATGGCATTTTTGGGGGGGGCAGTTGGGTACGTATGGGTAGGTCCATACAAAAAAAAGTAAAAATCATAAATATATACATATGTGCAATCTAATAAATAAGTAGAAACAAAAATTAAATTTAGAATCCCACATATCATCCATATGCTAAACAAAACTTGGAACTATCATATATGATTCATATAACTATAACAAAATTACAAATTTACTATAAGTCTAATCTAATATGAAATATGAAATATCCATTTGTCAAACTTTGAATGTTATGATAGATATCGAATTCATTGTTCATTGGTTCAACAATAAAATAACACAACTAATAATCAGCAATAGCATCATATGGGTCACTAGGAAGATCAAGATCAACATCATCATTGACATTAGATGATGTAGGTAGAGTACAGGAACCACATGCAGCCTCACTGCCACTTGCACTAGCAGCAAATTGGCTATCAGACTTCCCAGAAAGTAAAGATTGTGTGGCAGCTGAAAAATCCAAATCAGTTCGCTCTGGATCTACATCCCAAAACTTTGTGCTCCCATCCTTGTACTCATTTTGTTTATGAGTAAGAAGGCGCAAGTTTGAATGCACATAAACGAGCTATTCTGCCTTACTTGCTGCCAGTCGGTTGCGTTTCACTGAGTGGATAAAGGAGTATGTGCTCCAATTTCGCTCGGATGAAGAGGAACTAGCAACCTATTGAATAATTGACACAAAGTGAGAGAGCGACAATTATAAAATAGTAAAAAATATAAATTTAGAGACAAATAAAAATTAAGAAACTTACTTGCGATAAAACTTTGATTGCAAGAGTTTGAAGGTTCGGTGATGCATGGCCATTGAGGTACCACCAAGCATGAGAATCCTTTTTATACTTGTCACGGAGAGCAGAAACACTTTGACCATTGGAGGCTACAAAATCAGCAAACTCACTTGTCATTAAATCCTCCATTTCAGAATCGGGGAAGAGTTTAGTAAGTGCTGTCCTACACCCTTCACTTACTTCTGAATCTCTATATGGTGGTACCCTTGATGGCTTAGCAAGCATTTCATCACTATAAAATTTGGGAGTCAATGCAAATGCAAGAAGATGTAGTGGGGTGGTCATTTTGTTCTACTGCTCAACACAAATTGTCTGAACCTCTTTGAAGAAAGTTTCTTCGGGATCTTGCTCTTTTGCATTGATGATGGCTTTCATTTTCTCAATCATCGAGTCAATGCCATCATATACCTCTCCCAAACATGGGTGATCCATGTCAGTATAACGGATCATACTCATGATGGGCTCAGTGAAACTCAAAAGATATTCCACTCGATCCCACCAAGTGTCATCTAGGATCATGTGCTTTACATTTGTTGCCCTTTCAGTATTGGATTGCCTCCATAGGGACCAACTTTGACTAATTACCATGCTAGCAAGTGGCTCTCGCACCTTCACAAGTCGCCTCAAGACGATTGTGTTGGATGCAAATCGAGTCTTAGCAACCTATTCAAAAATTAAAAATAAAATTTAGAATACAAAGAAGACATGATTAATAAAAATAAAAATAATGATTAACAAAGTGAAATGTAGATTTTAAAAATTGAAGTGTTTCAATTACCTTTAGCAACTCCAACTGTGAAAATGATCTGAAAATGGCCTGTGACATGTTATGGTTTGTGATGAACATTTGGATCTCTTCAGCCTCAGCATAAATTTGTTTGATCCAATGTATTTTCCTGCCCATCTTTTGTACCATGAGGTTGAGAGAGTGGACAGCACAAGGTGTCCAAAATATGTGTTCAAACCGTGTCTCAATCAACACACTTGCAACTCTACAATTCTTTGCATTGTCAATTATTACTTGGACAACATTTTGAGGTCCCACATCCTGAATGCATTGTATAAGGATGTTAGCAATAAATTGTGCATCCTTCACCTGTCCCTCGCAATCCACAGCTTTCAGAAACATTGCCCCTTTAGGGCACACTGCAATTACATTAATTAATGGCCGATTTTTGGTATCCTTCCATCCATCTGAAATGATGGACACACCTGTTTGTTTCCATGAATTTCTAATGGGAGCCAATGCATTGTCTATGTTTTTTACCTCCTTTGCCAATAAGGTGCTACGCACCTTCTCATAACCAAGCCCTGTGTACCCTTGTGGAGCCTCATTTACCTTTCTCAACATATCCTGCCAATATGGTGATCGTACCACATTAAATGACAAACCGTTTGCATATAGACATCTTCCAACGGATTGATCTGCAATCTCTCTAGCATCATTCTGAAATGCTCTCTCTAATGGTCCCTTGCTTCTCTTCACAATAACAGGTTCTTCACTAATTGGGTCCAAGAATGGGTGGCTCTCTACCACGATATCGGGAAAATTACTATAAGATGGAGAAGTAGGGGGCCTCTTTGATCTACTTCTTCCTGTCAACAAAGGATGGTTTGAGGCACGACCAACTCTTGCATCTGCTTCCTCTTGCTCTCTAATATATCCTGCTATTTCTTGAGGTGACATCCCATTTCCATCCTTTCCTAGTCATGCTTTGATTCCTTGTTGGGGAATGGCACAAAAATGGGCTTTGACACGACTGTAGGAGCTAGTTTTTTTCACACTGCAGAAGTTGCATATCCAATTAAATGTTCCACCACCTTTTACTTGGTCTATTAATTTGACATATTTCCATAAAGGTGAATTTGGGTCGGTTTTGAAAGTCCGTTGCGGAATAGAGCTAGCAGTCGTTGTCATTATGATTTCTACAACAAATTAAAAAATAATTATTAAAATTTAATATTAAACAATAGATTATAAATGTTAAATATTTAAATTTAATTTAAATTGAAAGTGAAATTATTATAATTATGAAAGTAACCTATTACAACATTTAAATATTTAAAAACTTCTAAAGACTAAATTACACAACTAATTAAAATATACCTATTTAAAATAAATTAAATAATAATACTACAAATTATATTTAATTTTGATTTGTATTTTACTATTTACTATTTACTATTATTTTAATTTTAAATATGAATATTCATATTTTAACTAGCAAAATGCCAAAATAGTTTTATTATTTATATATATTTAAATATGAAAATAGACTATTAGTTTTATAATATGATTTTAAATTTTTAAATAAAAACAAACAAATTAAAAATTAAAATAGACAAATATGATTTTAGATTTTAAATATAAACATTTAAGTTTTTAACAAACAAATTAAAATAAACAAACATTTGAAAACAATTAACAAACTATAGAAAAGAGTTAAATTTTTTTTATTTCTTACCTCCTTAGCCCCTGTGCCGTCACTGGTTGTGCTGGTCGTATTGCCTCCCGTTGCGCCTCCTATCGTGCTGGTCGTATTGCCTCCCGTCGTGCTGGTCGTTGCATCTCCTGTATTGCCTCCCGTCGCGCCTCCCATGACGCCTTCTGACCTTCTCCTGTCACGCCTTCGAACCTTCTCTGTGTCAACGTTGCGCGCCTTCTCTGTGCCCTCGCGTTTTCACCTTTCGGTTTTCACTGCGCCTTCTTCGTGCCCTCGCGCCTGCCGTTTTCACTGCATTTAGGGTTTAAATTTTAAAACTTATTCGACGCGATTACATCCCGTGAAAAGGCAGTAAAAACCCCTTGAAATTCGTGCACGACACGAATTCGTGTAAAAAGCCCAATGGAATCGCCACGTCTACAGCAGATGCGTCAGGATTCGTGACTCAAAAAGCAGATTCGTTTCAGGAGGGAAAAAACAGAACCCTGTCCGAATCCACAGGGATTCCAGGTCGAATCCGAATCAGATACGTACCGTACCAGGATTTGGGGGAAAAAGGTGACGTACCAGTAACTTAGCTTTTAACCCTTAAAATATGGATTTTCATCCGGAAAATGATGATTTTTCCACTCAAAATCACTAGGCAACTTCAAAACTCAATAAAACTCATCTGGACTTAGGCAAATCCACCAAAAACTTGAGTGAAAAAAAAGGAAACCTATCGAGATAAAGTGCAAAATTAACTGGATAACTTGCTAGGAGCGAGAAAACAACTCCAAAAGGTCTTGAAATACCTTAAGCACTTTAAAATCACCGACGTGGATGTTCAAAAACACATTAACGCTCAAAGGGTCTACACTTAGACAAAACTAGGATCATTTAAAATCTCAACTTTACGCGCTTGATCCTATAACTTCAAAAAAAACCTAAACGACAATAGGCATCATCAAAATTCCGAGACTTGGGCACGGGAAACTCAAAATTGCCCACTAAGCTGCCAAAACCCTAAACTAACCAACACGAGAAAGCAAGAAAAGAGGGGGTCCACGTTCTCAATGGGGCGATGTGTAAAAGGTCACAACACTGAGAAATGCTGATGTCAATCAGTTGAATGCCCTCTAGTTACACAAGGCTTAGGCGTGAGAAGGTATGCACAACCTTATTGGCAAAAGAAAATAATTGTAGAGATATCACTTAAACCAATCAAAAATTCATAAGCTAAATTAGGAGTGTCTGTCATTTCTAATGTATGGAAAGATTGCAAAAACTATCCTTTAATAAATGTCATTAGTGTTCCCTAAAGGGGGAATGTTTGTGAAGACGATTGTGAGGGACAGGTTAAAGATGCAAACTTCACTTCCAAAATCCTCATTGAGTCCCTAAGAACATTGTCCAAGTCATAAGGAATGATGCAAAAAATTGTGAGGCACTAGGTGCTTTGGTTGAGGAGAGGTGTGAACACATTTTTTGGACACCATATACTGTACACCCACTTAACTCAGTGATAAAAAAGATTGGAACTCAGATAAAGGGGATGAAAACAATATACATCAATTGTAAGGAGAATCAAATGTTTGTAAAAAACCATCATGTCACAAGCGTATTCAATACTTTATCCAATTTGGAGGTGTTGAAGATAAATTTATGAAATTTCAATGTTTATTTTAAATTCAATTTATGAAATTTACTTATTTGAATTTTTATGTGTTTTTTATTAGTAAAGCAGTGTCAACTAGGGCGCTGACCCTTAAAATAGTAAAAAACTATCAATCAAAAAACAAGCAACAGCAAGAGAGATGATGTTGGCAAAAAGAACAACAGCCCAAAGGCGGTTAGAAACAAACACAGTCAAACAGGAAAGGAATCCTATCCAACCGGAGGACAAAAAGACCCCACTCAAGAGGGGGGAGAGCCACCCAAACCCCAATGAGGGGGGGTTTGGGGCAGGGGAGAAGACTTCCCCTTCCACCTGCGAGCAACCACAGTCCAAGCGATGTCGTCATTAGGTCCATCAACATAAAGATCAACCGGAAGGGACCTATTGATGTGTTTTTTATGACGGCGTCCAACACAGAATAAAGTTGCCCAACGGTCACTTCACTCTCTCTTGATCAAAGTACGATTGCATGCTGATATAGTTGGAGAATCAGACAACCGACTCCAAGGTTCCTTTATGCTATAGATGTGACTCAGTTGGCTGATATGATTGCTGGTAATCCAAGGGGGCCTTACGTATGTCAAAGAAATTTGTGCAAGCTCAAGAATTTATTGACGCGGATGATTTGCAATAAAGCTCTAAGTTTTAGATTTTAGATTTTGAAATATGCAGAAAGTAAATAGGAATAGGGTAGAGGGGAACTAAACTAAAGGTAATCTAACCCTAGGAACAAGGAGACGGGATAACTTGTGCAAAATCCAACCGCGCTTCGCTTCGCCAGCAAAGCACAACTTACACGAAGGCGGTGCAATCTTCAAGGGGAGTGCTAAAGATTTTCAAATCGTCAAAAGAAACCATCAAATAGAACAATCTCTTCTAACAATCGAAGTTGAACATACACATATAACGGGGCTCAGACTAACTTTGCACGGTATGCAACAATCAGCTGCACACCAAAAGTATGAGCAAGAATTTGGCAACAAGCGATCCTATCAAATCCAGTTCATCTAATAGAATGAAAACAAATCTAATCTATGAAGAGAACGAGACCATGCGAGTTCCAAAACAACACAACAACACACCAACAATTGAACAATGTATTAAGTGTTTGCTTCAAAAACTCTTAGCAACAATCTCTGACGATAGTCTCTCCCCCTTACAAATGAGGGGGTCACCCCCTTATATAGGCCTCAAACCCAGATTACACTCAAAACCCTAATTAGGGTTTGCCCTAAAGATTCCCCACTCAAGGTGCAACAAGGTGGGAATCTGCATTAAATAACCCATTATGCCCACTTACAATAAATTTAAAAAGTGCCTAAAATAGCGCCCATGATGATGATCATGCCCGGAATATAACTGACGTCGTCATAAATACCCATCACTCTCCAAGCGACGGCGACATGCAAAAAGAATCCGTCATAAAACCATTATGAGGGGACGACATGCAAGAAGATTCCCTTATCCTGGGGTGGCATGTGTTGACCGGTCCCGCGCCTAGTCAATGTTTCCTTCAGCCATAAATATGCCATTATTGTTCAGTCAAAAGATTTTCGTCCAAAAACGGATGACCATTATCTCGCTCATTAATGGCGTATGCAATGAACCTACTAACGACGGCCTCCAATTCTCCGATGGAGACACTTGGCACATTCTCGATGTTGAATTCCATCAAGGTAATCTCCTCTTCACTTCTAAAAAAGAAACTTTCCCAATCCGCCATGGCTTCCTGTGTTTTCTTCATCATACCGGAAAATGAAGAAACATTTGCAAAATGTTCCTTAGGAAACGAACCGACGAAGAAGAAATCATGCAACTGGGATTTCAAAGAATTCACTGTTATTCCCCCGTCGCCGAGTTTCCTTGAAAATAAAGCTTCTATGGCACTGAGGATTTCTTCCTGTATCCCTCTGATAGATTCCTTCAAGGTGACGGAATCAATGCTGAATTTATCAAGGGTGTTCTTCCCTGAACAGATGGTGTAGAACCATCAGGGAAAGTCATAGGCTTCATTCTCCTGGATTACTTTCCCGTCTACCAGTGTTTGCCTTGGGGTCCTCATCAGAGCCCTGAGTCGGGAAATGGTTAAGTCTTGGTAGACATCAACATCTTCCCATAGTCCTTCTGCCGTTTCAAACCTACTTAGGAGGGCCACAAATCTCGAATGGAGCTGAGCTAGATCTTTTACAAATTTCCCTGCCTCAACATAAACATCTTCTACCCATTCTCGGGAATTCTGTGCCATTGCCTTTGTAAGTTCTGCATCATCAATTACTTCCTTGGGAAGGAAGGGAGGGGGAGTGGATGAAGGACCTGCTTCCCTGAGGGGTTTCTTGAAACTCCTCACATACTCGCATAGAAGTCCGTTTTCCTCCTTCAGCCGCTTACATTTTGCTTTTGACTTCAGCAATTTCTCCTTCATGGCAAAGGAAGAATCGTCGAAATCTCCCATTACTTGACCGGTGGAAGCATGGCCAAGATCCACCTGTCTAATGACGTAATCTTCTTGCCTAATCTCACTCCTATCCTTATCCACCGCAGGTTCAGCAATGTGCAAGGTCCGGGCTCTGGATTCTTCTCTGACTACCTTGGAAAACTTTCGGGGGGCTTTTCTTTCCGGTGGCTGATCCATCCTCTTCAATAATTCCTCTAATTCCTGAGCAGGATTGGGCTCTCCTCCTGCTTCATTTCCCAATCTGCCTACCAACCAATCTGACGCAGGGATGGAATGGCTGTAGTCCTCTGCATGCTCTCGTTCTTGAGATTCCTCTTCCGTTTCGCCAAGTATAGTCTCTATGAAATTATCCTGGCGAACCTCTTCCAGATGCGGGGAAATTCCTTGTCTCTGACTTCTTGGCTGATGACGGCCCTATGAAGCATTGATGCTAAGTATATCAAGTGCTGGAACGTTCCCTGGAAGTGGGCCTGCGGGATGTGGGAACATTTCTACTTCTTGCATGCTTGCGGAGCTGACTGGTGAATGTTCCCTTCCTGTCCTCGTTCTCTTTTGTGGAGGCTCTCCTGTTGGGCTTCCTGCTGAATCTCGCGCAGGACTTCCTGTTGGGTATCTTTTGTCTTTGTTACCCTTGGCCTCTTTGGGGCACTTTTTCCTTTGTCTATCAGGGCCTCTCTTCCTACCTAACCCTCTGAAGAGTCTTCAGTTGCCTTGCTGTGAGAATCCAGATTTCCCATCAGCTGGTATGTCAAAGGGACATGGTTTTCAACCAACTTTCTTGTCTGCCTGTCAATCCAGTGCTTAGTGAATTTTAGCACTGGCCTAGCCAAAATGTTCAAATCATCTACCTCAGGCTCCGACCAATCTGGAAACAAGATAGGTTGATCCTTTATCCTCTCGAATTCAGGTTGCATCAAATCTAAGTCTTCCTTCACCTGGTCTGGCACCTGATGGATCTCACTTATTCTGATGGTGTCGAGGGGCAGTCTGGAGTGCATTCTTCTCCGGACCTCAAAGTCATCCTCGGCACCGGCCCAGTAATCCTCCAAGTGAAATCTATGTATGAATTTGACACCGGCAACCTTCCTAATCTGGCTGTAGGGATCATATTGAGCCCTGGAAGTGTAAAATGGTAGGCGGTAGAATGCCAACTCGCTTGCTGCACTTTCAGCGGCCTCCAATCCTGGGCATATCTCCATGATATCCCCCAAGACAACTGGAAATTCAATAGATTGCTTCTTCTTCTTCTTCTTCTGCAGTTGATCGTAGGCAGTCAATTGCCTCATGAGCTCGAGCAATATAAGCTTATCTGACGGATATCTAGGCAATTTGTAAGACTGGAAGGAGAAATCCTGCGTCCTGATGTAGGTGAACTTGGGGAACTGCAAGAACGCGGCACTGTACTTCTAGACCAGAGCACTCGCTTGCAGAGACAATCTCATGTGCAACTTATTTTGCATAAGTCGTGTCAGGTACATGGTGAAGGCGTCATTCGCCAACTTGTAAGAATTCACGTTGTGGAGATGTAGCTGAGGATAACATTCATGCACCTTCAGCTAAGCTGGCCCGCAGCCCATGATTCCTCTTGCTGGCAGCCCATCGAATCCTCCCCTTCGTGCAAGCATGTAGAATAGGTAGGAACTCATGGAAAAGGACTGAGACCTTTTCTCCTGCAGGTTCTTCAATTGTTCATGCAAGTAGTGGCTAATCAATCTAGCCCAATCGATCAGTGTATTAGAATTCATGATCTCGCCAATGTAGAAGAACATCCAAGGCTCGAAGTTCACCGAGTGTGAGCATCCCATTACTCTGCTCAGCATTTTTATCATGTCCACATATTCCTGCTTGAACTCGAAGATTGTGAGAGTTTTGGGCATCTTGGAAATGTGCACTCTAGGCTTCAACAACCATTGCTTGTTGATTAAATCAGCACATCTGGCGGGGCCTGCTTCATAGACTGCTTGAGCTCCACTGCTGGTCCTGTACGTCATGGAGTAATGTGAAGGGATTCCGAGGGCTTCACCAATCGCCTCTGGAGTCAATGTTGCCAGTAACTTTCCGTCTAGCGTTGAGATCGTCTTCCGCTCCAGGTTGTAATGTGTTGCACATTCCAATACTAGATCTGGGCATTGAATGGCGGGAGGAAAGCCAGCTGCTGCAACTATTCCGCTTCTCACAATTTTGACAGCTGTCGGAGATGGATTGTGCCCTGCAGTTCCGAACATCCTTATCTTGAATGCAACCCAGTTGAACGTGTCGAAGTTGGTATCACTGATCTCTTCCCATCTTGAATTCAACCGAGAATGGGGAAGAAAACCCTTCATTTCTGCTTTGATCATTGCCTGCCTGGAAATAGTAACTGTCCTGCTAGGTTCCGCCATCTTGGGAATACTTCGAAATGATGAAATAGAGACTAAGTATAAAACTTCACTTCTTTACTCTTCCTTTCCTGAATCTTGCACATGAAAAATGAAATGTTTTTTCCAACTTATATAGAATTCCCAAGAGGTATCAAATTAGTAATTGCATTTATGGCGCGTCATACTTTCCTTAATCACTTCGACATGCAAGGCAGTTTCCCATGCGTGTGAGTTCAAATTTAGAACCTTCCTTAAATGCTCCCAATCATGCGTCATACTTGGAAGATTCTTCCTGCCAACTCGTTGATTTCATACTTTCCAATTTTGGAGAGAGATTGCAGGATCTTTCTCGAGATTTGCTCAATTCCACTCCGACTTGTCATCTCGTGCTGTCGAAGGAACTTTCCCGACTTTTCTCCATATCCCTATTTTTTAGGGATCTTCCTAAATTTTAGGAGTCAGGTTCATTGGATGGGGAATTTCATCCTGATTCGGAATCTATAAAAATTTCTATATTTGGTCGGGATTTGATGTCTAAAAATAGCATATTTGAAAATCCGCCCGAGGGGAATTTCTGCTTTTTATTCCTCCTTGACTTCTTGGATTCCGTGCCTTAGGCGAAATTTCAATTTTTTTGCTTGGGTGAAATTTTGCCATGCCAAGGATTCATGAATTTTCCACTTGTGAATGCCTTCATGGATTCAGCGCCCCAGACTAGACCTGGGCGCATTTTGGCTCTATCCATGGAGAGGCGGAATATTGCACTTGTGAATTCATCCTTGGTTTCAGCGCCCCAGACCTGACCTGGGCGCATTTTGCACATGTCCATGGAGGTGGAAAATTCCACTTGTGAATGTCTTCTTGATTTCAGCGCCCCAGTCCTGACCTGGGCGCATTTTGCACATGTCCATGGAGAGGTGGAAAATTCCACTTGTGAATGTCTTCTTGATTTCAGCGCCCCAGACCTGACCTGGGCGCATTTTGCACATGTCCATGGAGAGGTGGAAAATTCCACTTGTGAATGTCTTCTTGATTTCAGCGCCCCAGACCTGACCTAGGCGCATTTTGCACATGTCCATGGAGAGGCAGAAAATTGTACTTGTGAATTCATCCTTGGTTTTGGCGCCCCAGACCTGACCTGGGCGCATTTCGCACATGTCCATGGAGAGGCGGAAAATTGTACTTGTGAATTCATCCTTGGTTTTGGCACCCCAAACCTAACCTAGGCGCATTTTGGCCATGTCCATGGAGAGGCGGAATTTCCTGCTTGTGAATGACTTCCAGACTTAGAATATTTTGACCTTCCACTTCAGGGATGATTCTTCAGATTTAGCCATTTTAGACCTCTGCCTGTCTGTTTTCAACTTTCCAAATTTAGAAGTGTAGTCACATAAATCTGTCCACTTAATTAAATGAATATTTAGTATTTATTTGATTATTTAACCATCAATCAATAATTAATTAAATTAATATTTAATTAATTCATCTTAACCCTCTTCTCCTATTAATTAAATAAATTATTCAATTTATTTGATTTAATTCACTTACCAAATTCAGACCATTAATTAAATAAATAGTTCATATTTGTTTAATTAAATCTTCTCTCACATTTAAATAAATTAATATTTATTTAAAACCCCCAAAATCCCATCTCTCACATTTAAATAAATTAACATTTATTTAAATCACCTTTATCTTCCACCCACTTGCATTTTCCTACAAATGCAAGTTGCACAACTATTTTAAATAAATTATTTATTTAAAATCCTATTTATCCTCACCCAATTGAAACCTTTAATGGTTTCCCTTAAAGTCTTCAAACTTAATGGCTTCCTTTAAAGTCTTCTTAAGACTTTAATGGTTTCCCTTAAAGTCTTCAAATTTAATGGCTTCCTTTAAAGTCTACTTAAGACTTTAATGGTTTCCCTTAAAGTCTTCAAATTTAATGGCTTCCTTCTAGAGTCTTCTCAAACCTTTAATGGTTTCCCTTAAAGTCTTCAAGCATTTAATGTTTTATCTTCCTTTTTCTCATTTAAATAAATTAATATTTATTTGAATATTTACCCAAATGCAAATTACACCATTTAATTGAAATAAATGATTTTATTTTAACTGAAAATACCAGAATTCCTCCCACTTGCATTTTCCTACAAATCCACTTGCATGCCTAAACCCTTTCTAGATTCTTCTAAACCCTTCCTAATTAACCTAATCCATTCCCTAAATATTGTCACATTCCTAAGCAAATTGGAGTCACTTCTCAAAGACTCCAAAGTCTTTGAAAAGCAATTAATGCTTTGTGTGTTCAACAAATTAACCTCTAAAGTCTTCCAAACCACTTATGGCTCTTACATGACCATTAATGGTTAATTCCACTTGCACCCATGGTTAAGGACTTTGACCCCTAACTTAACCTTCATGTAACCCATGTGTCTCTTCAAAGCATTTATTTCTTTGACTAGGGTAACCATCATGTCCCCTCAAGCATTTAATGTTCCTTATCTCTCCTCTCAAGCCTCCTCATGATGACACTTGTCAACATGGGATTGGGTTGAAAGTCTCACATGGATTGAATGTCTTTCAATCCTAACCCTTGTTTAGATTGCTCAATCTTAACCCTTCATTTCCCCATTTCTTCTATAAATAGAACTTTTCTCCTCAAGCAAA
This sequence comes from Cryptomeria japonica, assembly GCF_030272615.1. Classification (NCBI taxonomy): domain Eukaryota; kingdom Viridiplantae; phylum Streptophyta; class Pinopsida; order Cupressales; family Cupressaceae; genus Cryptomeria; species Cryptomeria japonica. The sequence goes on along the minus strand of NC_081413.1, from coordinate 17,860,379 downwards.
GAAAGAAGCATTAGAATATTGTTGTTATACTGGTATTAGCATAGAGCTTTTTCATAGCATCACTATCTACACTTGCATAGCATTTGCTTATCATATTCAACCATCTTGAATCTCCATATGGCATCCATGGCTAGTGCTAAAAGCTGAGAGCTACACTCATTTGGGACATGGAGAGGGGAGAAACAAGGGAGAAGCATTGAAAGGCATCATGAAAGCATCTTAGGGAGGCTCTTCTCTTTTCTTTTATTTTGTTAAACTTCTTTCGTGCTTTTTGAAATCTCTTTTGATATGTTTGGAATGGTTTTTAGTTCTTTGTTTTGTTTTTATGGTTGAAACTAACTTATTAACATTGAACTTTGTTGTTGCCTGTCTCCATTTCCATGACATCATTTGGTGAACCCGACATGAATCAAAGAGCAATCATTTTGAAGACTACTAACTTTTGAATGTTTTAATTGACACACAGGTCATTCTCTTGCGTTTTTGTTCTCAATTTAGCACCTTCGCAAATTGATACTTTAGCGCTATTGTCTATATTGTTGCTCTTTCGTGTTAAATAGCACTTCTGTTTTCACACAGAGTAGAGCTATTGTAACAAAGAGTTGTAAGAAAATTCCTTGTAACCGAAAACCAAAAATTTTAGGCTTGTAGAAGCCCACCAAAACATGCGGATTTTTCTAACTAATTATCTTTTGTGCACGTTTTAACTAACCCCTACAATAGAATTTTTTAGCAATTTTAGGTTAGGAAATAAATTTGTTCATATTTCTAACTTCGTCTTTCAAGTTAGGATAAAATAAATTCATTTTCCTTTTGGGTTAAAATCAACTACACATTCATTTGGAGTTTTAAAAAGAACCACATCTTTCATTTAGAGATCTAAAAAGAATCACACTTGTTCAAAGTTAAATAGAATCACAAAAACAAACACGCAAATTTATTTTTTTTGCAAAGTTAGGAACAAATTCTTTTGGTGCTTAAAATCAACAAGACAAATTTTATTTCTTGCATCAAGATAAAACTCACAATCCACACTTCCATTTTTGCTGCAAATAAAATTCACAATCAACTTGTCTCATTTTTAAAGCAATTTTACTTCATGCAAACGTGTTTTTCATTAAGTTGACTAGGATTTTCAAATTCTAGTTTACTCAAACAATTGCCTTTGAAAATTAAAAAGAACACCATGATTGTTGAAACAACATCTCCAAATAGATAGAAAATCATTGCGATGACAAGTTAAAAGGAACAAGTGAATTTTGTGTTTGGCACACTTGTGCAAAAGAGTTGGTCGAGTGGTCCTACTTCTAACACACACTATCCTCTCCCTTGGCTCTCGTGGTCCTAGGTGCAAGAGAAAAGTGTTAGTAACACTCAAATTTTATCTTTTTAAAAAAGGCCTGTTAAGGGATCGATACTCTTGGGAACGACCTCGAGCAGTAAATCCTTCGAGCTGCTATAGAAATCAGGTGTGAGCAAAAGTTGTAGCCTTGGGTATAGCTGTTCCTACAGTGTAACTGGCCGAAAGGACAAATGGGTCCCACCACTGGTTACAAGGCTCTTAAGTGAGTCACTGCAGAATGAACTTATGTCCAAAAACATCGAACATGACTAAACACCTTTAAGTAGTAGCCCACTCGTTCTATTGATTGAAGATATTTGTGATATAATTTAGTGCAAGAGCATAGATGGTTTTGCTCCCAAGATACTCACCATACATATTTCCTTGAGTAGAAACATAGCTTTTTGAAAAGTCACTTGTGGCTTGATAAAAATGGTGACTCCCCCATCATAGGGATCATCTATTTTTTATGCTCATGCAAGACTTAGTATATCACATCCTTACCTGCCACAGTGGGATTCATAAGGTATGTAGTACCAAAGTCGAAGAAATATCAAGATGTGAGCTAAATTTATCACAACTGGCCATTTGACCTTAGGGATAAAAAGTGTTTGAAGTGTGTTTGTTTTAGTCAAGACCAAGTGCAAATTGAGCCGACTTCAAGCTTTGGAAATACACCTTAAAAATACATCTAAAGGAAGGGTCATATACAAGTCCAAGGATTGGGTTGATTTAGACCCATACTCATTTGTGCCTTTGGGGGCAACATTCTTGTGTTTGTGTGCTTGCTTTGTTTTCTTGTCAAAGTAACATCAAAAGAAAAATCACTTCCAAAAACAAAGTATTCATCCAACCAAACATCTTTCAAAACAACCAAAAATACCAAAAACAAAGTGCAAACAACAAAGAATCAAACTTTATAACCATTCTTCACATCTTGCGAAAGAAGAAGCGTCATCAGAATATCAACTTGAAAAGAAGACCATTGAGCTCAAAGGCTTTGATCAAAAGGAGGAAATTCTTCTATATAAATAGACAAATCTTTGTCTCACATAAAGTTTTTTTGCGTCACATGCGTCTCTACCTTCAAGGCAAAACAAACGAATTTGATTCAGAGACATTGAACCGCAGAGCTTTTATGCAATATAGAGCTCTGAGTTATCACAAAAACCAAGGAGGTAAAATTAATCCCAACTTTTTCCCAAACGTCTGTATCACATACAACGTAGCTCAAGAAATACCACCAACACCTGAAAGGGAAGAGGTAGAGTTTGTCCCATTTGTGACACAAAGCTTTTATTGAAGTTAAAAACATTTTCATCCATTATCTTACTCATACATCATCACTTCATCATCAATCCGTTCCAACTCTCAAAACATTAAGAGGTTCTTGCTCCAAGTTCTCTTTTTAGATATTGCTTGAATCAAACGCATCACATGACTTTTTAGATTGTTTCTACATCTAGGATAAGCTCATCTTAAGAGACATCTACGCAGGTTAAAACTAGTTCATGAGTGAATCCTCTCATTGCTAGGTAGTTAAATCTATAACACATCTCAGATTTCTCTACACCTTATCACATCCAACCTTATCAAAACAAACAAGCAATTCAAAGAAGGAATTTCGGTTACATCTTCCTTAAAAGTGCTAGAGATCCACATGCAACACAATTCACCAACCATCAATCTCTCATTTCATCAAAAACTCATCATCATTTTCACACAACTTCAACAAAAGCTTGTAAACAAAATGGCCCAAACCCGATCACAGTCAAGGCAACGAGAAATAGAAATGGAAGAAGAAGAGGAGGAAAATCTCAATGAATTTCAAGAAGCACTTGGAGGAAATGCAAATGACGAAAACCCAAGTACTCCCACTCCTTCAACAATAGAAAGGGCCCAGCATAACCCTCTCTTTAACAGACTTTTTGACGAAATACTCAGGAGCAATGCGGATGCTCACTTTTTAAAGCTCGCTCAAGAAGGAGCAAAACTCCCCTCTGACTTTGATCTGGCCCAATTAAGACAAGCATCAGAACGACAAAGTCGCCATGAAGAGGACAAAGGAAGAGATCCCATTAGATATAACATTCCTCGAGGTAACCCACCACCTCCTCCTCCAAATGAAATGGAGATGTTGCGGCAACAAGTTGAGAATCTCGCCCAACAACTTCATAGTGGTGTCAAAACTAACCAATTCTCACTTAATGACATATGTCCCTATCCTTTTGATAGGAATCTTTATATGCCACCCTTTCCACGAGGATTCGAAACACCCAAATTCGAAAAATATAGAGGAAAGGGAGATCCTCGTGATCATGTCAGAGAATTTCATTCCACTTGCCTCGAAGTGGCATATGAAGACACCTACCTAATGCGCCTTTTTCCCCAAAGCTTGGGAGGAACAATGTTGTGACGTTTTCACACATCGCCCCATTGCAAATGGGGACCCATGTTTTTTTTGCTCGTTTTGCTCGTTTTCGCTTTGCTTTTTCTAGGGTTTTGTTAGTTTGTTAGTTGTCTGGATTTAGGGTCAAGCCTTAGGGTTCTAATTACCGTCTTTTCGGACCAAAATCCAGTCAGTTTTGGGAGCTTTTTGATTTTCCCTTTTCTAGAATGCAAATTTTGAATGCAATGAATTCGCCAGAATGGTCTAATTTTCAATTGGAATGTTGACGCAGAGTCTAAATTTGTCTAAGTGTTGACCGTCAATGTGAATTTTTGTCCAATTGAATATTTTTGACCAAATTTTGACATTTTTGATTTTTGATCCTAGGCATCTCAAATGATTTGTTTTCGCCTTGTGAAGTGTTAAAATGTGTAAAATCATGATATTTTGGCCTGTAGGAGCAAAATCGCTCCTGTCCCTCAGTGAAGGACGGGAGCTCGTTTTCAAATATCTTACTATTCTTGCAGGGTCAAGATGAATTACGAATTGGAAGTGATGGAGAACGGCGAGATCTTTCCATTGAATATAAATTGAAGATTTTCATGAGCACAGAAATGCCTCAAGGAGGAAAATCGCTCCTGTCCCTCAGTGAAGGACCGGAGCTACAATTCAAATTTCGTCTTGTCCTTGCAAGATTTCGACAACTTAATGATTTGAGGACGTCCAAGGGAAGATGCTTTGCCAAATGAATATAATTTGAGATGCAAAAAACGAAGGAGAATGACCTATATTGACCAAATCGCTCCTGTCCCTCTCCAAGGGACCAGGGCGAGGTACCTTGTAGCTCTCGTCCCTCTCCCAGGGACCAGAGCGATTTCCTTCATTATGCAAAATCCAGACAAAGGTCAAGGCAAGTTTACGTTCAAAAACAAGGAAAAACATGAGATAAATGCGTTGAATATAAATTGAAGATTTTTGGGACGTCCATAACAGTGCTAATTGCCTAAATCGCTCCTGTCCCTCAGTGAAGGACCGGAGCTACAAATCCAATTTTGCTTTGTCCTTGCAAGATTTTAACGTCTTGATGATGTGAGAAGGTCCAAAGAGGTACATTTTATCAAATGAATATAACTTGAAGTGCTGTCGGGGAGATCAACAGGGTAGCAAGTCCGGCTTGAGTGAGGTCCTGATCCTGAAATTTGGCTAAGTCTGGAATGTCCTGATCCTGAAATTTGACTAAGTCTGGAAACTGAAAAACCTCCAAAAACTAGATTTTGCAATATAACTCCTGGAGGTCTGAAACCACTCTCAAACATCCTGAAAGTATATATGGAATATAACTTAAAGTATAAGAAAGAAGAAACATAGAAGGAAATGTCACTTATACTTAAATGTTATATTCCATTAAAATTGACCTGATCGAGAGTGCGAAAAGTCAAATTTCGCTCGTGTCCTTCTCCAAGGGTCCAGAACGAAATGCGCTCGTGTCCCTCTCCAAGGGACCAAGGCGAATCGCTCGTGTCCCTCACCAAGGGACCAGAGCGAAAATGCTTAGTTAGGCCATTCCTGACCTTGTTTGGACGAATCGAGACATCAAAGGCATGGTGAAGGACGAAATGAGCATGATAGAGCATCCAGACTTGATCAAAAACAACGAAATGATGAAGTTTTTGCCTAGAGGGTCAAATTCGCTCCTGTCCCTCACTGAAGGACCAGAGCGAAGTTCTTCATAAGGTACGATCTGGGCAAAGATCAAGCAAATTTTATGTTCGAAGGCAAGAAAGGAGGTCAATCGAACCCGTTGAAGACAAATTTAAGATTATCAAACGTCAACAAAGGACCAAAATGCTTAAGTTCGCTCCTGTCCCTCAGGAAGGGACCAGAGCGATTTTTGTTGTAGATGATTTTCTCGCCAAATTTCAACCGATCTCAAGGCATGAATGAATGAAAGGAGGCATTGCGAATCCGTTGAATATAATTTTCGAAGGTGATGAAGTGAAATGAGGCCCACAAGAGCAAAATCGCTCCTGTCCCTCAGTCAGGGACCAGGGCGATGAGGTACGTATCTTCCCACTTTTTCATTTTTGGGCGCTAAACAAACATTTTTTAAATTTATTTAAATGCTAGAAAAAAATCGATATTTAATTAAAAGCATTTAAATAGCGCATGGTATGTATTTATTAATTATTTTTTGCCTTTGTAAAAAATCGAAATTTATTAATTAAAAATAAAGGCATTTAATAATTAATTATTAATTTAATAAAAATCAAAAGGGAGCGCTTGGGTTTATTTTGTCAAGGTCGGCCTTTATTATTTATTTAAAAATCGTTTTAATTGCTATATTTTGCAAAAAGTCGGCCTAAGGTCAATATGAAGGTGAGCGCCTATAAAGGAAGGTGTTTATTTCATTTTCACATCATCATTTATCATCTCTCATATGCAACTTGGAGAAGGCAAAAGAGGAGCGAATTTCATACAAAGGAAGGGCGAAATTATCATTCAAGAAGAGGAGCGAATTCAATCAAAGGTGGTGCGAAACATCTATCCAAAGGAGAGGCGAACTTGAAGTTTCAAGTTAGGCGAACTTGCCAAGGACATTGAAGAACACATCAAAGACTTGAAGGGTGGCGAAGTTAATAAAGAGGAACGTTCTTTTGAAGATCACATCAAGACCATCTTATTTCAAATTTTGCCTAGGCGATTTTATTCATTTTGCATTTTAGAGTTAAGCTCTCAAGTAAGGTATGGCAAGATCTCTTGTTTTAATTTCGAATTTTGATTGTCATTGCCTTAATTTTGAAATTTTGTTTTTCAATAAGCTCAGTCTTTTTTAGGAAATGATTAATAAAGGACTTATCATTAAGTTTCCTAAAAAATTGCTCTCTAATTTATGTTATGTATTGCAAAATCATGTTACTAATTTTGAAATGTTGTGTAGGCATCAAATGGAGGTCTCTTCAAGGAAAATCAAGCCGGATCAAGGACGGTCTTCGCCAGGACGATCAAGCCAAGACAAGGGCGACCTCTTCCAATCCAGCGTTCCAAGGCGAGGTACATCATCCTGCACATCAAGGACAAAAGGAGTTAGAACAAGAGTTAATTAAAGATAGCCTCTCAACGACATCAAATTGAATATCTAGCAAGCTTCAAGTGTCAGATGAGGTGGCATCCCAGTCATCACTCCTCCAGTCAGTGAAGTCCACCTCAGCATGTCCAGATTCAATGTACTTAACTCATGGAAGGTGGCACAAACTTCGATGTACCTACCCCGGCTATCCATTGGTCGATTTTTCTAGAAGGGACATGTGTCCAAGCAATACAATTTTATCATTGGTCAAGCATTAAATGTTATGTAATGGTTGTAACAAACCCTAATTAGGGTTTTCATTGTAAAATCTTGGCCATTGATCTTGAATTGATCTAAGCCATCAAATTGTATTGTGGGCACTATATAAGCCCAAACATTTCATTTGTAAAAAATAATTAGCAATTAGAGAGAATTGTAAATAGTTAGAATAGTTAGAGAATAGTTGGAAGCAATTAGAGTAGAATAGGAGGACAAGGCAAGAAATTGTTGCCATTGATTGTAAACAAACTCCATTTTCATTGAAGTAATGGTGAAATATGTCGTTTTCTTGCAATTTGCATGGTTTCTTGTTGAGTCTTCAATCTTAGATGGTAGATGATTAAATGAATGGAGGAAATGTGATTGATTGATGGTGGAATTCGTATGTCCATACTACTAGCAGTTTGTTGATTGCAGACTTGCCTTGTGTAGTCAACTGGAATCATTCAGCCTAAGCTCAATTTCAATTTGTCGCTTCTTCATTGATATGCATCAACTTGGATGGTATCTATGCCTGCGGTGATGATTTGAACATCATAAAGCTCCCCTAGAAGATCGCACTAGCCTTGTGTAGATGTTCCATTGATGTCAAAACAAGATCTAGTTAGAGTTTTGTCAAAAATCAAATCATTGCTCCTACATTCTTAGTATTAGGATTAGATCCTCTCTTCGCCCTTATCCTTTTTCCATTTTTTTTAATCTAAGTTAGTAAGAGCCTGTGTCCAGCAAAGCAGATCGGAAGTTCAATGTAAGTCCCCTTGTGATTCCAGCAAATCACATCATACCACTGGAGCTTGTCCACATGTGGAGACCCCACTAAAAGAACCTTGGAGTCTACCTAACTGATCCTTTACGCGAATCTTCAGCAGTTAGAGACTATTTTCTCAAGAGAGGATAAGATACCCTTAGGTATTTTATTCTGTGTATGATGGTGTACAAAATACACGTCAACAAACAACCACATCATGGTTTTCCCGACTATCAGGTGACATTAGAACATTTGAGGAACTCATCCAAAAATTCCTAGCTCGTTACTCTCATAACATTGAACGCGACATCACCATGGCTAATCTGTGCAGCACTAAACAAAAACCAGGTGAACTATTCTCAGTATTCCTGCAACGATGGCGTCAAATGTCTAGCAGACGTTCTCTTCAGTTACCTGAACGAGAACTAGTGGAAATATTCATTTCCAACTTAAACGAAGAAATGGAATTTCACCTGGATGTCAAAGACACTGACTCTTTTAATGATATGATCACCAAGGGTTTGAAATGTGAAAGGGCACTTATCAAGAAAGGACTTATCAAAATCTATAATGAACCAAAGGATAGTCCTCGCCCACGCTTCAATAGTGATAAACCCAGCTTCTGGAACAAAAACAAGAATATCATCAACGATGGGGTCGTGGATGCCAGGACTATACAAACTGCACAATCTGTGGTTCGGTTTGCAGGACAGAATCCTCCACCTCAGAATAACAAAAATGTTCCTACCAATCAAGGTCGCATCACATCTCACGATGAACCAAGACCTCGTCAGCAAAAACAAAAACGAACACACTCCCTTAGGGGAGCCCATTGAAATAGTATTGCGACAACTCATTTCTCAAAATTTGGTCACTCCCTAAAACATCAAACTATGAACCTCAGGTCAAACCCGCATGGTGGCGAGATACTGAACACTGCGATTTCCACCAAGGGAGAGGACACAAGACAAGTAATTGTCATCGATTGAAAGATCTTATTCAGGACCTTATTGACCGAGGAGAAATTGAAATAGAAGGACATGACCCAAAAACAACAAACAATGATCATCTGATGTTCAAAAATCCACTTCCATCACAAGATCAAAGGGGTCCTTCCACTTCCAGGCGAGGCACTGATACCACGGATTATACGCAGGCTGCATATAATTACACTGTAAATCACCTGTATGATGCCAGAGAACAAGTTGCAACTATAACCATCAAAAATCCCAACTCCAATTGCAATGTTGTTACACGTCGCGGCAAGGTTACCATAAAGGCAGCTCCACAAGGCACCACCTCCATCCCAAAGCAGTACAATCTTGTGGAACAATTAGACAAAACACCTGCGCTTATATCCATTTTAGAGCCATTGCGCCTATCGCCATCTCATAAAACAATCTTGGATCAAGCACTCCAAGAGGCGTCAGTCCCTGCAAACCTGAATACAGACCAATTTCAAGCCATGGTTGGAAGTCTAAAGTCATCACCTTGTCTCACTTTTTCTGAAAGTGACAACTCCTCTTTCCAGCAACCTCATAATGCTTCGCTACACATTGAAGGCTTTATCAATCAGCATAGGATCAAGCGAGTCTTGATCGACAATGGAGCAGGCCTGAATATTTGTACACTACAATTGGTCACAGCATTGGAATATGCCATAGAATCAGTGGATCCTCGCAAAAAGATCACAATCAAAGCTTATGACGATGCGGAGCGTTCATCCAAAGGAGCTGTGGTACTACCAATCCGAATAGGCCCTGTGGTAAAGCACATCATCTGTCAGGTTCTGGACCTTCCTCTACCATACAATCTATTGTTAGGAAGACCTTGGATACATGCCATGCAAGCCGTTCCATCCACCTACCATCAATGTATCAAGTTCCCACATAACAGTGTAGAGATCACAATCCTGGGCGATGCAAATCCCTTTGCGTATTGCCATAATATCAGCCATCAACCAGAGATTACCGTTCCTAATAATAGAGAAGCCATTTCCTCCACATCATATATAAATCCCGCCTCTCTTGCCAGTTCGAACACCACTATACCAAAGCAAGAAAAGCTTAAAATGAAAATAGCAAAGGAAGGTCCTGGGGAATACAACTTGAGTCAACTCTTTTGTGTGGGACAAATGCCCACTTCTCCTAGAACACATGGTAAACCACAGCAGTTACTCCAGCAACCACTAATCACACCAGCATGTGCTTTGACGCCTTTCATCCTTGGAAAAAGTCAAGAAGAAGAAACCCAAGATGAGGACTTAGCGGAATGGATCTATAAAGATCCCCTCACCACTGATATACCGAAAGTTAAACTTCCTACGGATCAGTATGGCAAAGGTCTCCTCATTATGCAAAGAATGGGGTATGATGGTCAGAGTGCTTTGGGATATTGCAAACAAGGACGACATGAACCTCTGCTGCCGGAATTAAAGCCCAAAGGTAATACAGGCCTAGGCTTTGAAAAAGAGATCTTTCCTAAACTCAAATTCAAAGGAAAACCCAGCAAACCATTATGTCAACCTACTACAAAAAGGACACCTTTCATTATCAAAGCAACATCGAGCACCATCACAACTGCCCCACCGAGGCTCAGAATCCCAACACAACCATCACCAATGCCACTCATCCCACCAAACGAACCAGTATTCCCATCAGCAGCACCATTAGCAGCAGCAACTGTATCAGAACCCGCAGCAGCATCTATGGCACCAGCAGTTCCAACAGAAGCCACTGAGTCAATACTACCGATACTCCTTGTACCAGATTCTTTAATCCCCATCGACCTTCCTGCAACACCGATCACTGCAAAGGTACATCAACCAATCACACCTGCAGTATTTAACTCAAAAGACATCCCAGTATGGTATAGTGATCGAATGCTGGAAAGTAACTCAGAGACCGACTCACATGAGTGGGAATTTGATTCTGTATAGCTTAACACTTCAGATGAGGAAGATGCATCACTACCTCCGCCACGCAAAGACATCCCTGTTTATGGAGAAGCACAGATAAAGACCACATGGGTTCCTGAACTGGAAACATCTTCCACAGACCCTACGTCTCATCCTACGCCTGATTCTGACAGGGAGAGTACCATCAACGACCTTCACCACACTGTCTTAACCCTCACTGATACATCTAATGAACTTAACCTAATCGATGAAGTAATGCCCATTATTCACCCTGAACTCATCGAATGGAACCAACCAAATCCCCCATGCCTTGACTTTTTGGAATTAAGGGATAACCTACCAAGCGGGGATCACAAAGCTGGATTCGCCATTGAACTTAATAGCGCAGCATACTTCGGGGCGGATGCCAAACCTTTCAGCTGCAAAAACATAACAATAAAACATGGATCTTCCAGTGAAAACCACACTGTGGCACTGTTTGATCCAACAAAAGTAAAAAGAAAGAGCGTATCCAACGGTGAAAACCTCTCTGAGGCGCCTGAGGATGAAAGGTTTCACATCCTCCCCGCTAGTACACAATAGGAACGATCAACGATTCTCATCGAGGAAACCAAAGAATACAATGTGGGGACTCCTGAAAATCCTCACCTCATACATCTGGCATCTCTTCTCACTCCAAAGGAACAGCCTAAATTTATAGAGTTCTTCCAACAGTGTCAGATCAACTTTGCATGGTCATATGCAGACATGCCTGGGCTTGATCCTGATTTAGTCATGCATCACCTCACCGTTGCAGAAGGAGCCAAACCGGTTAAGCAGAAGCTTCGCAAGATGCATCCTCAAATTGCAGTGCTAGTCAAAACAGAACTCAAGAAACTCCTAGATGTTGGATTCATTAGACCAATTGATTATGCAGAATGGATCTCCAACATTGTGCCTGTCGGCAAACCAAAAGGGGGCATCCACATTTGTACTGACTTCCGAGATCTAAATAAGGCATGTCCTAAGGATGACTTTCCCCTACCAAATATCGACATCATAATGGATCTGACAGCAGGACATGCCATGCTTTCACTCATGGATGGCTTTTCAGGATACAACCAGATAAGGATCGCACCAGAAGATCAACATAAGACAGCCTTCACATGTCCATGGGGCACATATTGCTGGAATGTAATGCCTTTTGGTTTAAAGAATGCAGGAGCGACCTATCAACGAGCAATGACTACTATCTTTCATGATATGATGCATACCATAATGGATGATTATGTTGATGACTTACTGGCAAAATCACTCACAAGAGAAGGTCATTTGGACATATTAGAGAGAATCTTTGATAGACTGGAACAATATCATGTTCGACTCAACCCAAAGAAATGTGTCTTTGGAGTAACCTCCGGGAAGCTTCTAGGATACATTGTCTCAAGCAAAGGTATTGAGGTCGACCCAGCAAAGGTAAAAGCAATCATGGACATGCCACCACCAAAGAATATCAGTCAACTAAGGACATTACAAGGGCAACTTCAATCCATCCGAAGATTCATTGCACAATTGGCTGATAAGTGTCACCCATTCACACAGCTGCTACACAAGAACATCTGCTTTCAGTGGGATGCCCGATGCTAACAAGCATTTCAGACGCTTAAAGACTATCTCATGAATCCACCATTGCTGATCCCACCAGATCCAAGTAAACCGTTGTTACTCTATATCTCAGTGACAAGTACAACATTGGGTGTACTACTGGCACAACATAATACAGAAGGAAAAGAGTGTGTTGTTTACAACATCTCTCGCACACTGGTGAGCTATGAACTCAATTACATGCCTATTGAGCGAGCTTGCCTAGCAGTAATCTTAGTAGCTACTAAACTGAGGCACTATCTGTTAACACACAAGGTACAACTCATTGCAAAGATTGATCCACTCAAGTATTTACTCAACAAAGCAGCATTGACAGGTCGCTTGGCCAAATGGGTGATGATTCTAAGTGAATTTGACATCGAGTATATAGACCATAAAGCTATCAAAGGACAAGTCATTGCAGATCAGTTGGCCGATGCACCCCTCATAGGCAATCATCCTCTCATTTCCAATTTTCCAGATGAAGAGATATTCATGATCACAACAGCACAACCATGGAAACTATACTTTGATGGTTCATACACTAGGCATGGCTCAGGGGCAGGCATTCTGTTTATCACACCTCAAGGTAACAGCATCCCGAAGTCTTACAGGCTCACATTTCCATGCACAAACAACATGGCAGAGTATGAGGCCTTGATCACAGGACTCAGGCTAGCCGTACAATGGAAATTACAAGAACTACAAGTATATGGCGACTCACAACTGGTCATTTGACAAGCAACTGATGAATATCAGACCAAGGATGATAAACTCATGCCATATAAGCAAATAGTGGACAATCTAAAGACATCATTTACTACTATCACTTTTGAGCAGATACCAAGAGATTAGAATCGAGCTGCTGACGCTATGGCTACCATTGCATCTCTCCTAGATCTTCCACATATTCAACACGCTACGAGTTCTTGGTAGAACAGCTTTGGATTCCCGCTTATGATATCCCCGAATCCAAAATGATATATCGCCTTGTCGGTTCTGAATCCCCATGGTATGGTGAGTTCTACACCTATCTCCGCGATCACACCCTTCCTCCCAACCAATCGAATAACCAACGTAAAACCTTCATTCGCCAAACCGCTCGATATACCATTATTGCCGAAACCCTATACCGACGCAGTCTTGATAGTACTCTCCTTCGATGTCTGGAACAAGATGAGATAACAAAGGCCTTGGAAGAGATACATGAAGGAATATGTGGGACTCACTCAAGTGGTCCGTCACTAGCCAAGAAACTCCTGCGCAATGGATACTATTGGCCATCTATGGAAAAAGACTCCCACACACCTAGACTATAAACAGATACTCTGATCAAGTATCTTCAGGTCTCAATAGGTAATCGATCATGGTAATCCTAGACTACATCAGGCATTTATCATAATGACCTAGTCTCAACGGGGCTGCCATGATTCCCCACAACCATCCATCACACGCACACACTATCAATTGATCAACCAATCAAACACAATCCAACGGACAATTACATCAATTGTCTACGTCTCAACGAGTATTTTGCTTCATATACCTTGACTTCATCGAGCAATTACATCAATCGTCTAAGTCACATCAGGTCACTTTGATTCACTTACTCAGACTTTATCATGTCCAAGCAACCAACTGACATCAACTGTCACGCTTTGACTTGACCGGGGCAATTAAACCAATTGCACCAGATTGTCCAACCAATTTTGATCAATTGTATAGCATCAATCCAAACCCCACACTACATCTGCTATGTATCTCTTGCATGACCTTAGGGTACTCACTAGCTTGCCATTTCTCTGTATTCACTCCATTTTCTCCCATTCTTTCATCATTAGTTCTAATTTCTTCTATTCTACCTCCCCTCCACTTTTCATTTTTTTCAAGAGATCGCCCGATTTTTCAAAAAAATTCGGCCCATCTCTCGAGGGGGCATACCACCCATTAAATTTACATTTTATGTGGCATTTCTTCACACCTATTTTTCTTTCTTTGAAACGATGCGATAAACTGCACCGTCTCAAAGAGGGGCAAATGTAGTCACATAAATCTGTCCACTTAATTAAATGAATATTTAGTATTTATTTGATTATTTAACCATCAATCAATAATTAATTAAATTAATATTTAATTAATTCATCTTAACCCTCTTCTCCTATTAATTAAATAAATTATTCAATTTATTTGATTTAATTCACTTAACCAAATTCAGACCATTAATTAAATAAATAAATCATATTTGTTTAATTAAATCTTCTCTCACATTTAAATAAATTAATATTTATTTAAAACCCCCAAAATCTCATCTCTCACATTTAAATAAATTAACATTTATTTAAAATCACCTTTATCCTCCACCCACTTGCATTTTCCTACAAATGCAAGTTGCACAACTATTTTAAATAAATTATTTATTTAAAATCCTATTTATCCTCACCCACTTGACACCTTTAATGGTTTCCCTTAAAGTCTTCAAACTTAATGGTTTCCTTTAAAGTCTTCTTAAGAATTTAAAGGTTTCCCTTAAAGTCTTCAAATTTAATGGCTTCCTTCTAGAGTCTTCTCAAACCTTTAATGGTTTCCCTTAAAGTCTTCAAGCATTTAATGCTTTATCTTCCTTTTTCTCATTTAAATAAATTAATATTTATTTGAATATTTACCCAAATGCAAATTACACCATTTAATTGAAATAAATGATTTTATTTTAATTGAAAATACCAAAATTCCTCCCACTTGCATTTTCCTACAAAATCCACTTGCATGCCTAAACCCTTTCTAGATTCTTCTAAACCCTTCCTAATTAACCTAATTCATTCCCTAAATATTGTCACGTTCCTAAGCAAATTGGAGTCACTTCTCAAAGACTCCAAAGTCTTTGAAAAGCAATTAATGCTTTGTGTGTTCAACAAATTAACCTCTAAAGTCTTCCAAACCACTTATGGCTCTTACATGACCATTAATGGTTAATTCCACTTGCACCCATGGTTAAGGACTTTGACCCCTAACTTAACCCTCATGTAACCCATGTGTCTCTTCAAAGCATTTATTTCTTTGACTAGGGTAACCATCATGTCCCCTCAAGCATTTAATGCTCCTTATCTCTCCTCTCAAGCCTCCTCATGGTGACACTTGTCAACATGGGATTGGGTTGAAAGTCTCACATGGATTGAATGTCTTTCAATCCTAACCCTTGTTTAAATTGCTCAATCTTAACCCTTCATTTCCCCATTTCTTCTATAAATAGAACCCTTCTCCTCAAGCAAAGAAAGAAGCATTAGAGTATTGTTGTTATACTGGTATTAGCATAGAGCTTTTTCATAGCATCACTATCTACACTTGCATAGCATTTGCTTATCATATTCAACCATCTTGAATCTCCATATGGCATCCATGGCTAGTGCTAAAAGCTGAGAGCTACACTCATTTGGGACTTGGAGAGGGGAAAAACAAGGGAGAAGCATCAAAAAGCATCATGGAAGCATCTTAGGGAGGCTCTTCTCCTTTCTTTTATTTTGTTAAACTTCTTTCGTGTTTTTTGAAATCTCTTTTGATATGTTTGGAATGGTTTTTAGTTCTTTGTTTTGTTTTTATGGTTGAAACTAACTTATTAACATTGAACTTTGTTGTTGCCTTGTCCCCATTTCCATGACATCAAGAAGTGATTGTGCATGTTGACTCTTCGTTGTCTGCTTGCCTGATCCTGCCACAAATAGACTTCGTTGTCTGCTAGCCTGATCCTGCCACAAATAGACTTTCCCGAAATAGAAACTTTCCAAAATGTCAGAGTTAGAGCCCAAGACAGGGCGCAGGATGACTTACTAAAAATAGAAATTTACTAAAAATAGAAATTACTAAAAATAGTAAGTTTGATTTTTGGCAAAATGGCAACATTCTGGGACTCGAAAAAATCCCTAAAAAATAGGGACTTTCTAAAAATAGAAAGTTACTCCGTTTGGATTCAAATTTTGCCGGGAGGTCCCCTGAAGGGTCCCGACTCCAGTCGTATGCTTAGTTTTTCCGAAACCCTAACAGGAACCCCTAAAATCTAGGGCAGAAGGCAAAACCCTAGAAAAAGGACAAAACAGGCCCTAGACCTCACAGAATTTGCTTGACAGAGAAGCAGATTAACCCCAACTGACTCCCAAACACCCGCAACGCGAACGCGGAGAGATTGAAGAGATTGCCACTAACACACACAAAAACGAAAGGCAAACGACCAAAAGGGCCTAAAAGCAAAGGGGGGGTCCCTATCTGGGATGGGGTGATGTGTGATTAGGTCACAACAAGACCCCGCAGGGTTACAAACAGAGGTGTCCACAGAGTATTGCAACAGAAAAGCAAGAGGTTGTTGTAGAGCAGCAGCAAGCTGTGACGAAACAACAGCAGCAGAAGCAGATCCAGCAGCAGGGGATCATGGCTGCAGAACAGGAGAAACAGAAGAGGGGACCTCAGGAGATGAGGCCACAAAAGGAGCAGTGGGGGCATCAGTAGCCGTGAGGGGCACAACATCGACATCATCCTCATGAGAGGAGCCAATAGACACAAAGTCAAGAGCATTGACTGTTAAGTGATCAGCAATAGCATTTTTCCACCAAGTAGAAACACCTTTGTGGCATGAAATAGAGCAGTCCGAAGCGAGATGACCGGTAGAGAAGCATCTCTTGGAGCGGAAGGGGAGGCCCTCAAAATCCAACAGTTGTGTCCAAGGCCTATCCCCCACCATAAGAACCACGTCTCCCGGGAGAGGAGAGATTAACTTATTTTGTATAGAATATTTGCTTGTTGAGACTTGATTCGCATCACACAATTGTTTTGAGATTATTTGTGAAGGTGAGAAAGGTATTGAGTGCAAGAGTCATCAGCAACCAAAAGATTTTGTGTGAAGGCAATCAAATTCAAAGAGATCCCAAAAAGTCAAATCATTGATTTTAGTTGACGATTAATAGGCTAATGTGGACTACATCTTTAGTTTCACCAACCCCATCATGAGTATGATTGGGTTTACTAATACAAACATATTGATTTTGGAGAAAAACTATGATGGCATGAACTCCATGTAAGAAAAAATAAAGACCATTATAGTAGAGGAGAATGATTACAAAGAAATATTTTTCTTAAGGGTAGAAAAAACCATTCTCAACTGATAGGACAAGGTAACAAAACCATTGCATTTGCATTATCTCTCAAATAATACAGCAGAGAGATACTTTCTTTGCCTAGGAGATCAATACCATATAGAGACAATGAAGTTGCTAAAGGGTACAAGAAAACAATTTCAAGGATATACTCAAATACAGAAGTGGTGGATAATGTTAGAACTAAATTTGGCGAGTTCATTTCATCATAATATCATACTATTTGTGCTCCTCCAAACAAATACAAGACGGGTGCCCATACATGGTGGTACCTGCATGGGCAAAAATATATGTTCCTTCAGCTTCTTACAATCAAAACTCTATCACAAGTAAATACTTTTTATTTTTTAACATTCTTACATTCTTTTGTATTTTTAAGTTGTATTGACTTTCTCTCCAAATTTAACAAGTTGCAAGTTTTTTGACTAAACATAATTGGAGTACATACTCCGGTATCCACTTAGTTAAGCACAGCCAATTGGCTGCAAAAAAAGCAGAAGATTTGGTCTACATCCACTACAACTTGCACCTCCTACCACATAAGAAAGTTGACTACAAACAAGGGGCAACATAGAATTGAGATATAACCCGAGTATGCCAATTTGGATGCATCCATGGTAGAGCTTCCCAAAGTCAATTTACACAATAATGTGGCTCCTACACATGATGTGGCTATCAAGAGTGGCACTACAATTAATCGTGGTTCAAATTAACTTGAACCCAGTATGACTTAGATCTAAATAATTTATCAAGATTAAAAAGGCAGCAATGGAGGGTGGTGACTCAATTCTTATGAAAGGTGGTGATCCTTTCACCAATCAAGTATAAAGGCGAAATCATTCCAAGCATTCAAGGATCACTTATCAATCATCACTCATGAATCCACAAAAGCAATCATCAATTACCAAATCAAGCAATCAAATCAATCAGCAAATCATTCAATCAAATCAGCATTCATTCAATCATCATTCACCAATATATCAAACCAGTATTCATTACATCATCACACACCCATCATCTAATCAACAATGACTTAATCATCACTCATCAATACCTCAAATCATACGGTCAAAGGAATTCATTCGATCATTCATTCAACAACAATCCATCAATCAAGTGAAATCGAATCACCAAGTTTGGATTTGGAAAAAAGTTCAGAAATAAAAGAACAGCAGTATATAACATTAAGGAAAGTTATTGGTATGCAAGTATTATTGTATTTATTTATGTATCTCAATATAAATCTGTTAGGAAGATGCAGCAGTACTGGTCTCCCCTCATCTGCCACCCTGAATTGGATGACCTGGAAGTCCTGCCATACTTGTGGGCCAAGGGGCCGAATGACTTGGAGGCTCATTCCATGCCCTTGGGCTTGGTTGAGGAAGATAATCTCCCAGCATCCTAACAAGAAATATAAGATTAGTAATTATTTATCTGATTTCCATTAACAATCATATTTGGAATCAATGTGAAACATTTGATAGGGAAATGCAGTAGTACTAGTTCCCTCATCAAGTATGCCAACCCCAAGATGGATGTGTCAATACCTGGGGCCAAGGGGGTGAATGACTCCGAAGCTCATTCTGTGCCCTTGGGCTTGATTGAAGAGGACAGGCTCCCAGCGCCCTATCATACTTTCCCATCAAATTTCATAATAGGGTTGGCTATTGGTAATAACTATGAAATGGATCCAAATAGATTTAGGATATTTTGTATTCTATAGGGATTATCTATGATCAACATATGTGATGTTGATTAATGACAATTTTCTCTAAGTTTTGTAGCAATTGTGTAATTTATTTATAGAATATTCCTTGTAAATGAATTGTATTGTTGGAATTGCTATTTTGGGGCAAAAATCAGGTATATCCCAAAAGTGGACATTACATAAGTCAAATTAGAGGCCTCCAGCACTAAAGTGTGGCTCAAGGGGAACTTCTGCAGAAAATGAGCCACACTCAAACCATAACTCAGAGGCCACAAAAACAGCCAGTCGCAAAGGTGCAGGTAGCTCAATGGTAGAGCACACAAACATGGGAGGTCCTAGATTCAAGTACTATCTGGTCCATGAAAAAGAACAGTTGCTAAAGTGGATTTTTTAAGGAATAAGGAAGGTCCTCTTGTTGATGAATAATGAGTTGAATATGATGCCATTTTCTGTATTCATTGTGAGTAGATATGGTGAAGTCAATGGAGAAATAACTCAGTAATCCCAACTCCTGAAAGAAAACCCACATTGAGGATCAGATAGCATTGCCCATGGACATTAATCCATTATTGGAAGGTTTGTTGATAGTGATGTAATATTTCCCAATTTAGTCAAGGCCATGCTGACTTAGCCAGACAATCCCCATAGTGTTTGACTAGAACGCTTTGAATTCTAACCTTCCCATGCAGTTTCTTGACACAATGTTACGCAGGAAAATAGATGGCAATCTATAGTTTAAGCATCAATTATTTTTCAATGAAAATCCAAAGCCTAAGGACCTTTGAGACCACTAAATATAATGAAGATGGACCAAGAGAATGAAGTAAAAGAATTCAGCTGATAGATCTAGGAAAATGAAATCTCATTGATTGAAGCTAGAACAGTTAAAACAAATGCAAACTGCAATAGAAGGTCGGAAAAGTTGGAAGACACAGAGTGTCACCTCATCCCATTTTATCCCTTTATTCTGCAATGACAACAATCCTAATTTGATAAACTTAACGTAGCTAAAACAGCATATCAACTGTCATAACAATGTTGCAAGTAAATTGACGGGCCAAGCACACAAGGAAATATGCATGCAAAAAATAAGAAATGGCAAACACCTGAAATAGTTTCTCAGATAGAAGAAGACACTTACAAAAGGGCAGTGGTGATCCATATTTAGCACACAGGTTTTACATGAACTGCAATGATGTGTCTGTTCTGATTTAGGCTTCAAACAGAACTGACAAAGGCTATAATTATCCAGGCCACCTTTGCCCACAACTTCGTAATTGCCCCATGATATGATTGGTGGTGGCCCTGCAGGTCGGAATGCTGCCAAGAAATAGCTGGCAAGAGTCCCACTAGCCAAAATGAAAGTAGAAATAGAATGAAAAACTGAGCTTAAGCTGATTGTTGAAAATACTACAGGATACACTGCCCAAACTCCACCACCTGCATTTAAGCAAAAGAATAGAATTTCTTGTTTCATGTGTGTTGTAGAAACAGAGGGCAAACCATATATTCAGACTAAAGAAACCAGTTTGAAACTTCTCATCAAACTACTCAGATACAATAGTGAATACTTGGCAAAAGGAAAGAAGTGAAAGCAAAACTGACCAAGAAGAACACATACATATTATAGACAGAATGATGCAGACGACAATAAGAACAAAGAAACGATTTCCAAATGCATGGCAACAATCAAACCAATGTCGTGTATGCTGCTTAACCATGTCATTTGTAATAGCTCCACACCATCCACATTTATAAACTGGGGAATATGATGGAAGTAAGAGCCGCAACCCACATCCCCAGCAGATTGTCTCATAATTTTCTTCTAACATCTTTGAACTACAAACTTCCTGCAAGATGATTGCATATCAAACTAAAATGCCCAATCTAAGATTTGATATATAAAGCACATAAAACTGCGAAAAAAATCCAACTAATAAAGTCCCATGCAGAGTTTAATGTGTCCTAAGTCTAACAGACTTCATGCTGATGTCAAAGATTTTGAGCATCATCCAACACTATTTCTAGTCACATGGGGTAATGCACACATAAAGATATGTTCCTTATATGACCTGGGTATTTTTTACATAGAATAATCATAGCTGTTAATGCCTCTCTTGTCCTGAATGGAAAAAAATTCTGATCTTGGTTGTTTACTAAGTTAGTATTAATGTTCTTGATAACTGAAAAAATATTTTCCTAAGAATTTATGTATATTATCACATACATGACAAATATGTTACAAACTTATAAGTATAGGAATTTCCAGTGTGACTGGAAGCATTAGCTACAAAACACCAAGACCAAATTACCAGTTGTGGAAGGCTCATTTGCTCCATATTTGCAATCATTTAACACAGTTTTGCTGCAATATAGGACTGTTTTTGGCTGGATTTCAGATTTACAGTAAGAGCTGGAGATGAAACATCACAAAACTCTGTAACCACCTCATCATTAGCCTTGAACTATGTGAAGTTGACACCTTCATGACCTGGTTATGCATTCCAAACTAGTTAATTCAGGAATGTAAATAATATTCCCAAACCATCAGAGCATGAATACTGTAAAGAAAGTTCCATCCAAACATTGCCTTGTAACCCTGGTGAATGGAGTACGAACTGTTAAGTTTAAAGCTGTAGAATCTGGCATTTACATTTGTAAATACTGGAAAAATAGAACAGGATTAAGATATATGCTGCATAAAAACAACACACAGCATTCAAAAAGTCTAGCAAAAATATTTCAAAGCTGAGAAATATAACAGCTCAAGAATGAGGGGATAAACCACAAAGGACAAAAGGGGCAAAGAATGCCTTTCAAAAAATTTAATTTAGGAAACAATAAACTTAGCCTTATTAACATAATCACATAATCACAGAAAAATTGTAATATACATAATGTTTCACCTGCTGATAGAATGCCATATTGAACACTGGAAAATTTCTGACTTTTTAAAAACTTGAATCAGCCTCAAGAGTCTTAGAACTTTTAAAAGACATGAAATTTAAATCAAATGACAAAAATCAAATGGTATATTTTCACTATAAAAGCATCCATATAAAAATTATTGTAAATGTTTGTTAAGTCAAAGTTACAAAAGAGGAGGAGAATGAAGTACAGCTTTTATTGCTAAAGACTTCTCTACTCTTTCGACCCTCATATATTTCAACAGATCACTTGACAATAGTATAACATTAACATACATAATCCAAGGTGTAGGAAACAATTGTAATATTTATATTTATTATTATTACAAAGTTGTAGGTGAAGCTGAACAATCATCTTAGGAAGATGAACTAGGAGGACTCTTCTTGTATGATAAATATGTACCTTTTTGGCAATACAATACAATTCTGGTTTGCATCACTTCCATTTGTTATTTATTTTCTGGTCCATTTTCTAGCCTAACATTGACATTAGAGCCAGGCAGTTTTTGGTAGTTTCAAATACACGATGCCTTTTTTCTGCAGAACTTGTTCTCATTTGCCCCTATATTTGCTGTCCCAACCAAATCAGATATCAATCACTTCTCAGGAGAGTTCAGACATTTTTTCTTCCCAAAACCAAGTGCAACAGAAACAAAGTGGAGGTTGAACTGCATACATCTGTGGGGGGCATGATCTCTGGAATTTTTTCTTCTTGTCCTGTTTCATGGCTCCCAGCACATGGCTCCTATTCTTCAAAAATCATTTTTCTATGCCTTGAGCCTCTTGTTTAGTGCATGTAGGCCCTCAAAAATATACATGTTAGCCACATCTAAATTAATGACCGAAATTGTACACTGTTGACATGTCTAAAGTCGCATCACTGCCACTCTATCCGGCCAATGCAGAATAGAATGACTCGCTGAGTATCCTATCCTCTCTTGTATAAGGAAGCCCTAATGCTGTTTGGTTTGATCATGTGGGGACAACCTCAAAGTTCCGAATGTCAGTTCTTGACTGCGGGATAACTCAACGGTCAATGTGTTTTGTTGGGAGCACAAGGGGTCTTACGTTTTGCAACAAGCTGGTCTGCATCCTACGATGCTATGATTCTCAAGCTGCAAAATAAAAGCAAAAGAGAAGGGATAGGAAACCTAAGGACATTGATAAGAATGACTAGTGTAGCGGGTAGACATTCCATTAACAGATTTTTGTTTCGCCAGAGACACCCTCACAACTAGACAAGAACAGTGCAATCTCCAAGGGATGAAGGATTTTCAGACCGGAGACATTCATTTAGGCACCCAATTCTGGCGCAGCCTAAGACGAACACCTGCAATTGAACTAAGTACAGTAAGGTTCAGACTAACCATACACAGTGGCCTACAATCAGCAAGCCC
Source organism: Cryptomeria japonica (assembly GCF_030272615.1). Classification (NCBI taxonomy): domain Eukaryota; kingdom Viridiplantae; phylum Streptophyta; class Pinopsida; order Cupressales; family Cupressaceae; genus Cryptomeria; species Cryptomeria japonica. The sequence goes on along the minus strand of NC_081413.1, from coordinate 17,836,844 downwards.
CCAATGGTATGAACCAGAAATGCATCAAATACACCTTCCACACTTCACCATTAAAATCTCTACACTCTAATTCTAACTAGCTGAAAGAAACCATGCAAACAGAAGAAAGCAAAGACAATAAACACCATATTTCAACGTTCATATATTTGCTTCAGCTGCCATTACAACAATTTCTGCAGCAGTTCTACTCTACTCCTAATCTGAAAAACTGAAATCTAACAATCTAACTACCTAAAAATCTAATCAGAATCTAACTATCTAAAAAAATCTAACCCTTTACAAAAGAAAGGCCTCTGCCTTTTATAGATTTTACAATATGAATCGATGGGCAGGATTGACTGCATCCAAGGGCTACATTCTGCCTTCCAGAAGCCGACAGCTTTAACCCATGCCCACTCAATTATCAGTTATCTACCCAACCACTATCTCAACTGCCTACAACTATTTGGCATTAATTCGGTCCTCCTGGTGGTTGGGAATAGCTGTCCATAACTGACCTATTTCCCCTTTGTTTCAAAATATCTTGAGTGGGGCCCACAGGCAGTTTTACATTAAATAATTTCAGTTTTTTTAGGAACTGAACTTCTGGAATTAAATCTAGTTGTGATTCCTTCAAGAATGCATACTTGCTGCATTCTGAATGTTCTTCAATCTTTGGTCTCGTTGGTGGACTTCAATTTGGGGTCCAGCACCACACTTCCCAATGCTTGGTTTTGCGCTCTGCATCCTCTTCTCCAGCTTCAATTTGAGCTTCAAGTTGACGCCTTAGCTCTTCCTCGACGCCGTTTTCCTACGAACAATCAATTTCACTTTTAATCAATCAATTTGAAAAATTAAATAAATTAACTTGACAAATGTTAAGTTTTTAACGACATCGGGCTTTGTCCTGTGGATTTCGGGCTTGAGAAGCTCTTTGTGAGATGTATCTTTTAAATGTCTCTCCTCGAACGTGAAATCCAATCCTTAGATAAAATTCAGGCCTGAGAGGTGAATTGCGAGATGTTATATTGAGCGATTTTCAGGCAAGTTGGTTATATTGAGCGATTTTCAACTCTTGAAGTTTTTGCAAACATGCAGACTTTGGGCCTTTCAACGTTTTTGGGCGATTTTGTCTAACTCTCCATTTTCAGCTCACTGGACGATTCTGAAGACGTTTCAAAAGAACTGGTTTGGCCGAACTTTACATCAAACACAGGCCTAAAGGAAGACTTCTCCTATTGGGCAGATTGCAAAAACTCAGGGGTCCCCCAAAGCAAGGGTGTGTGTGAGAGCACAACATACACCCTTACAATTTTGCATTATATTTTGAGCACCCTTTGGCGTCCATCTCCATTAACTTGTTTATAGGTCATTTCAGCTTCTGTCATAGCCTCCTCCACCACCCACCCCAACTGCCAAGGCTTAGCATCCAGATGTCATCTTTCCTAAAGCTGACATCATAGGTGTCATCCTTGTGTTACTATCTAGTGTTTGAACCTTTTCCAAGCTAGCATTTCCTGATACTCAACCATAAGCTCCTTCTCTTTGTTATATTCAACTTAAGTCATTCCCACATTCATTATTGTTTCACTGAGTGTGGCCATCTCTGACTGAATCCTTAATTTTTCATTAAAGATACTACCAAATCTTTTTCTGTTCCACACTTCTAATTTTTCTTTCAGTCTCTTGTAAAATATATGCATCCTTGTTCCTTTTTCCTTAATAGGTTCTCCCACTGAACTTTTAAATTTGATAATAGATCTGGATGCCTCATCCACATTTTTTCAAATCTAAATTGTGCTATTAGACCTCCAACCTCCTCCATCACGTCCAAATCAAATGGGAAATGATCAGATATAGGTGACGGGTATATGTGTGATGTTGGAGAAAACGGTCTAACCTTTCTTCTATATTGGTGAAACTGCTCCTACGGTTGCTCCATGTGTAAGTTCTATTTAAGGGTATGCAATCCAATAACCTGTTGCTCTCTACAAATGCAAAAAAGTCCTCTTGTGACAGGGAGATTCATCCAACTCCCCCTACCTTCTCCTTCATATCCAATATTGCATTAAAGTCATCCCCCAACACGCACTTATCTTGGATTCCTGCTAACTGGTTGCTTATCTCTGTCCACAATCTTCTTTTATCTTCTGTTTTTTGTCAGCCCATATACATTTATAATTGAAAATTCCAGCTTAGATCTTGCAATTCTTACTGTTGCCATCTGCCAATCCATGGATAAATTGGTTGTGTTGAGGGTTATCTTATTTGACTTCCACATAATTCCCAACCCACCTGAAGCACCTATAGCTTCAACAAAGCTGCCATTCCAACCTCTGCAATGCTTAACAAATGTATCTGCTTCTTTAATGGCTAATTTCATCTCCTGCAATAGTGCCTATTTGTTTTTTCCAACTTCTAACTGGCATTTCACCAGTCTCCTCTTGTCAGGGGCGTTTAAGCCCCTGCCATTCCATGTTTGTATCTTCATTGTGCTCCAAGAGAGGTATACCTCCCTTGGATGCAGATTTGGACATGAAAGTTTAATTGAAGTTTGCTCCTGTTTATGTGCATCTTTAGCCCTCTTTTGTTTATCAGATCTCCTTCCCCTTCTTCTCATGATTGATTTATTAGTGATGAAGTTGGCAACAGTTTGTGTAATTCATCCTTTTTCCAGTGTTCCAATAATATCCACGAGGTCTTCTGGGTCTGATTCTTCCTCTGCCTCCATTTCTTCACCTATCATATTTTGAATTGCTTGAATTTTTTTCTTTATCCTCTCCTTTCTGCCTCTTTTCCTTTTCGACTTTGTTTTCACTTTGAATGGTGGATCTGTGTTTTCCAGTTTATTTTCCTCAACTTAAAGGTTCTCTTCTTTCTGGTTTTCATTTTCTCTATGGTTCTGTGTCAACTTTAATATAAATATTTCTTCATCATTTCCTTCATTCAGATAGATTGTGTTCATAGTTTCCTCTTCAATCGTTGCTCTCTGGCTTGGAGAAGATGATTCTTCCTTTCCCAAACCTTGAATCTTTTATATACTTCTCTCTATTTTCTGGCATTTAGGGTTTTCCTTTTGTTTTCTCACTTCTTTTGCTGTATTTAGACCTTTATTATTCCTTTTGAGATTTCTTTGTTTCCTCTTTCTTCTTTCCTGATTCTTAGAGGTTCTCAGTGGTTTTGGCTCTCCTTAAAGGTCCTTGTCTTCTTTGATCTAAAAAGGCCTCTTTCCTTTGGATTCTCTCTATCTCCTCTCCTAATTTCTTGTTGAACCATTCTTCCCCATCATAAGAAAGCCATAGATATTTTGGAACTAGATCAATCGTGATTAACTTTATCCTTGCATATAAGCCTGAGTCGTCATTCCCATATTGAGCCCTACTACCATGCCTAATTAAGATCCTACTGTCCTAAGACAATACCCTCTCCAATACTCAAGTGATAGGTTATTTAATCGAATCCAAAATGCACCTTCGGATGGAACCTTGGTTTTTGGGATATAATTTTTTACCCACTTCTGCACAGAGATTATTTTCCCTTCAAACTATTGATGTGTTTTTTATGCACTTCATACAAAGAATAAAATACCAAGGTATCTTATCCTCTCTTGAACAAAATCTCCTCAAATGCTGAACCAAGTGATCACTCGAGGTGACTCCAAAGTTTATACTGCCAGGTCTTGATGTGTGGATAAGCTCAATGGTTGATGTGATATTGCTGAAATCACAAGGAGGACTTACATTTTGCTTTAAATCTGCTTGAATGTGGCTGGAACGTGGAATTTACTTGAATTTAAAACAAAAGGCAAAAGAGATAGGGTTTAGGAAGCTAGTCTAATCCTAGGAATGTAAGAGACTATGAATGACTTAGTGAAATTCTACTAGAATTTGCTTTGCTATGCAAAACAACAAATCCACAAAGCTAGTGCGATCTTCTAAGGTAATCTTATGATTTTCAAATCACCAACAACAACATAGACACCATCAATGTGATGCATATCAATGGGTAAGTAGCAATCGAAGTTGAGCTTGAATAAAGAGTTTAGTTGACCACGCAAAGTATTTGGCAATCAGCAAAATACTAGTATGAACATGCAAATTTCACCATTAATCATCCAAAATAGCTTCCATCCATCTAATCAACATGAAAATAAATGAGAAGTAGAGACCATGCAAATGTTAAATCAACACATGAAGTTCACCATATCTTCAATGAAAATAATATGCTTCTTGCAACAAAGTCTTGGCAACAATCTCCTTTTCTCCTACTCTACTCTAGCTATTTGCTATCTAATGTCTATTGACTATTGATCAGCTATTAAGTATTAACTATTAACCTTTACAAATGAGGAAGTGGAGCCTTATATAGTGATCTCAATACAATTGAATGGCCAAGATCGAAAGATAGAAACCCTAATTAGGGTTTATTACACCCATTACATAACATTTAATGCTTGACCAAGATAAAATTACAATAAACAGGACACATGTCCTTCCTTGAATATTGACCAATGAATGACGAGGTTAGGTACATCGAACTTTGTGCATTCACATGTGGTAGCATGTCCTTCCTTGAATACTGACCAATGAATGATGAGGTTAGGTACTGTTGTGACCAATTTCACACATCGCCCCATTACAAATGAGGACCCCCAACAGTTTGCTTTTTAGGGTTTTGTCCTAGCTTTGCAATTTTGTAAATCCATCTTCTTTGAGAGTTTTTGAGTCAGAGTTTTTGAGAAGTCATCCTGAGCCAAGTAGAGAGTTCATGCTTAGAACAGTGTTTGAATGTTGTCAAAGTGCTTAGAAGGTCTGAAGGGCGAGGATCACAATTGCTTTGAGTCATTTCTGACAACTTTCTATTTTTCGAAACATCTGTTTTTTTGCTTTTTTCTAAATTTATAAAGTTTTGTTTTTGGCACTTTGGGCCCAATCGAGAAGCATCTTTTTTGGCTTGCTTTTTGCTTTTTTCTGCTTTTTTGAAAGTAGAATTAGGGTTTTGCTCCTCAAGTCATATGATCAGTACCCATGTTGTCAGAATTGAAAAAATTATGTCTCCAAGTGTAAAAAGAAAAGTGAAAACCCTAATCTAGGGTTTTTGTTCCAGATGATCCAAGTATGAGCACGATAAGTCAAAGATGGACATGGCAATTTGAATGAAGATGTTTGGAAGAGAAGTGGCATGAAGATGAAAATTCGTCCAAGGGAAGACCAAGTTTGACCAGCCAAGCATATGGAAGAATGACAGACAGAGGGTAAAGTTTGCCCAAGGCATGAAAGACATGGCCAATGATGTGCCAAGTCCACCCAAGGAAGTTGGCAAAAGACTGGTCAAAGTTTGCCCAAGAAAAGATGTCCAAAGCACTCCTAACTCCACCCAAGCCAAGGATGGCTAATGGAAGACAAAGTCCGCCCTTGGCTGATGGTCTTCAAACTCCACCCATGCACTAATGAAGTTGGCAAACAAACAGCAAACTCCTAGTTTCAGTTAAGAGAGATGATGAAGGTTAAGTTAACTCCTGCTTGCAGTTAAGAGGATGGTACAAGGCTCCAAACTCCGCCTAGGAAAGATGGCACAAACAAGGGAAGTATGGCAAAAGGTTGGAATGTCTAAACATAACCCAAGTCCACCCTTGGCTGATGGTCTTCAAAGTCTGCCCTTATCCGAGAAGCCTCCAAGTCCGCCATGCCAAAGAGGAGATGGCAAGACGTTGGCCAAGTCTGCCCTTGGCTGGTGCACTCCAAAGTCCGCCCTAGACAAATGAAAAGAAATTAAGTTGAAGTTGGCAAAAGACCTCCAAAGTCCGCCAAGAAATAAAGCAAAAGGCTTTGGCATAAAGCATGCCAAGTTTGACATTGGCAAGAGACCTCCAAAGTCTGCCTATGTCCTAGAAGCCATCAAGTCCACCCAAGAAGGAATGTTAAGTATGTCTCACATGATGCAAACTTCGCCTAAGAAGTTAAAGGATAAAAGCAAGACATAATTGAAAGAAAAACAAGAGGTTTGACATGTCAAAAGAAGCCAAATTCATCTTGGCTAGTGAGCTCTCAAGTCCACCTAAGTTGGAAGGTATTAAAAAAAATGGCAAGGACCAAGCAAAGTCCGCCTTGGCATAAAGCTATCCAAGTCCACCAAAGGAAATGGCTAGCCATGCTTCAAGTCCGCCAAAAGCACAAACAAAGATGGCAAACAAACTTCCAACCCCGCCCTCCTAAAGCACATGGAAAAGCAAAACCAAAATTAAGGCAAAGACATATATCCAATGCACTCCAAAGTCCACCTAGGCCAAAATGAAAGCATAAAAGCATGGTGAGACTTCATCCAAGTCCGCTAGGCATGGAAAAAAGATTAAAGCTAAACAAAGTTGGCAAAACATTGGCCAAGTCCGACTTGGCATAAAAGACTCCAAGTCCGCCATGAAAACAAAGATTGAAAGGAAAAGAATTGTCCAAGGTTAGATCAAAAATTCGCCCAACATGTTAGAAGTTTGGCATGGCAAGACTTCCTCCAAGTCCACCATAGAAAAGCAAGAAATTTTGGACATAAAAGCAAAATTTGTCAAGATGAAGAAGACATTAGACACTAGCCAAGTTCGCCTAGGCATAAATGGAATATGTGAAGATGCCTAAACAAGATCAAAAATTCGCCCATGATTTGAAGATTAGACATGAAGACAATCAACTTACCATGGCCAAGAGAGAAAAATGGCTAGAGAAAAAAAATTGACAAAATAACATATGAAATCAAGGGTCAATCAAACGAACAGGAAAAATTAAACTAGACATAGAGAATATTTTGTTTATTATTTTCCAACACTTTGAATTATTTTCGAAAGGAAAATGTTTTCAACACTTGAATTATTTTCAAAAATTCAAGAAATTTTTGGAATTTGAGAGAAAGATTTAGAAGATTCTTTGCTTTTTTGGCTAAGAAAGAATCCTTGAGAGAAAAATAAAACTTTCCATTTTGGAAAGATTTAAAACATTAAAACACAAAAATAAAAATAAAACATGGAGCTCCTAAAATTAAAATTCTTAACTCTATATACTTTCAACCAGTCACTTTCAAATTCATTATCAAGTTGGAAGATTGGAGTGCAATTGAGAAGAAGTTTTCTCTCTCTCAGATTTTGTGGAAAATTGATTTTCAAGAGGGAATTTTGAAGAATTAAAATTTTTCTTAAGTGTTAGAAGGAAGAAAATAAGTGTTTTTTCTGAGTTTTAGACAAAATTTTCAAAATTTTCATCAAAATCAATCAAAGAAAACTCCAGAGGCTCAAGAAATTCATATTCTTGACTGATTTCTTCTGTCTAAATTGTTTATTTCTCAAAATTTACTAAGTACTTGACCAATTTCATCCACTTTCAGTCCGATTTTTCACAGATATTTAGCTTTTTAACAAGTTGAAAGTGAAATTTCTGAGTTAGAAGGTCCAAAATCTGAATTAAAACTGCAAATTTTCTCAATAAATAATAATAATTTTCATGTGTTTTATAGGTTAAAGACCACCAAAGGAGTTCCTTCCAGGAAAACTCAAGATGAAGTTCGCCAACAAAGGATTGCAGCCGGAGTCAAAGATCAAATCCAAGTGGAAGAATGTCACAGATACTGACCTTGTGCATGTGGATTTTGAAGACTTCAAAAAGAGAATGTATGGCCATGATGGATACCTGCCTACACCCATTGCTCGTCGGATGATGAGGAATGGCATCGTCCAATCAGCTGAATTTCCACCAGCTAAAGAATGTGTTGAGTTGATGATTGAATATGCTATGTACTATAATGCACAAGAAAGAGCGATCATTGCACCTGATGGAAGGGTATTAGCTAATCTTTCAGAGTTAGCCATTCGAGAAGTGTTTGGAATACCAAGCTACAATAAAACCTCATATAAAACTAAAGAAGATACCCAAAAGATCTATGATGACCAGTCTGAACTCTGTGCAGCAAATAGCAACAATTCATGGTTGGAAAAGACAAGGCCTTCTCAAAAGAAAATGCCAAAGAAGCTGCTACGCCCATACTTCAAAGAGGAATATGGTGGCATTATCCTATTGCTGAATAGAGTAACGGGCAGCCCTCAAGGTGCGCCATTTGAAACATGGATGTACTACTTCTTTGATGAAATCACCTCGGGAGTCAAGATGTTCAATTGGTCCCACATAATCAGTAACAATCTTCATGAACAATTGACAAATTTAGAAAAGACAAGTCATTTTACATGAGCTCTTACATTGTCTACCTGTTCGCCAAAAATTATGGATATTCCAGACTGATTTGCAAAAGCGTAGTTGGCAATGGTGAAAATGAATTCAAATCTTATGACTGATACCCGCAGCTGCAGCTTAGTGAGGAGCCATTTCAAGTGAGTGAATGATGCCTTCCTCACGTATATCGCAAGGACGCTACAAGGGGGAACTCATCAAAGGCTGTCTCCTAAAGCTAAGAGTTTAATCAGCAAGTATGGATCCTGGTTTATCCAGTTTCCGAAATTCACATACATAAGAGTTCAAGGTTTTGTCAGTCGTCCTTACCGACTTCCGATCTATCCCACCAATAGAATGGTCCTACTAGAAGTTCTTAGACAAATGGAGACATATCAAGGCTTCAAAAGAATAAGGCAAAAGGCAACTATTTCTTTCCCATTCTTTATTGGAAATATGTTGGAGTCTTGTCCAACGACACAGGAGCTGAAAGTGCCAGACTAGAGATGAAATGGTATCCCTTCACATTCTACAAGTCTAGAGCTAACTATGATCCTCACGGTAATATTGGGACAATAAATGGAGAGAGATACAGGCATAGAGTGGACTTAGAAGATTTTTGGGCAGATGTTGTAGATGAATTTGACATCAGGAAGCAACTATGGTCCAGACTACCAGTAAGCTTGATCAGAATGACTAAACTTTTCTGTGTGCCTGATCAGTTGGAAGATAATGCAAAATACACTCAGCCACGCTTTGATGAGAATGCACCTCTTCCGCCTATCAATGGTAGACTTGGCTACTTTGATGCGGCCAGTTGTGAAGTATTCTCGTTGGTGGGTCGATCAGCAAATTCATGTGCTAAGACGAAGAAATCTAACCTTGACTTATGACCTGATGAGTTAAGCAGAAGAATGTTCTTCAAATGCAAAAGCATCTCAAAGTGCCAGACTGGTTGAAAGTGCTAAAAAGAAAGGAGTAGGAAGCTCTTCAAGAACAAAAGGGAAGATAGTTGTAAATGAAGGACCCGCTCAGAAGAAACAAAGGCTAGAACCATCTCATTCTGCCACATCAAGGAAAATAATTGATACATTGGCTATTGATGCGTCATTGGCGGAGATGGAAATTCCTTCCCCAATTCATGAAGGAAATGTGGAGTCAATCCATCAAGAAGATGAAGAGTCCCCGTCTCCTACAGGCACAGAAATATTGGAGTCAGATAATGAAATGGATATTCTGGGCAATGAATTTCAGGAGGGAATGATTTCCGCTCTTCGAGGAGGCCAAAATATGCCATGTGAAGAGAATGATCAGGAAGTGGAAGGCATTGAACAACCTACAGTTCCTAATTGGCTAAAGGAAGGATTGAAAGAAAAGATACAAGTAACAAAAGTTCAAGAAGAAGATGATATGGCTGACTCCTTGACCAGATTAGAACAGGTTGTTGTAAAGAAGCCAGCCAAAAGGTTTTCCACCATCCAGCAAGATGAAGCCGGCTCTCGCACGGTGCAGATTGTTGTGCCAAAAGTAGACAAGGCAAAAGAAGATATTGCTTCTCATGAATATGCAACCACTACAATCAATTTGGGACCAACTACTAAGAGTCAAGACGTTGAAGACTTGAATAATTCAATCGCTTCCATGAATGCAAGACTGGACAAAGAAGTAGGAAAGAAAAGGGAATACAAAAGAGAAGTTGAGCGCCTAAGGGAATACATTCAGCACTTGACTAAGCCGCTCAATCAAGCCAATCCAAAAGCTCCTCCACTTTTAAATTCACAGGAGACAGTCAAATATTCTGAGGAAGAAGCAGTTACGGCCAAAGAAACCAAAGAATGGATGGCAAATGGAAAAGGAGCAGCAACATTTGCGGACAAATTGAGACTAACATATGGGCAGACTTCCTTCCTGCTCTCCAGAATTGCAAGCATGGCAGAAACATGGACGGATCTCCAAGACATTCAAGACAGGATTACCCCATGCCTTAGAGTATTGAAGGGCATACATAAGCAGGAACTGATTAACAAAGAGATAATTGCAGCAGGGGCTGTCTATGATTTTAATACATGGCATTGGACAATATTTGCACGCAGTGATGTTCTGGAGAAGGTAAAGGCAAATAGTGCCAAGGTCGAGGAGCAGATAAAAGAGATTCAGGATAAGATCTTCCTTGTAGCTGTAGATGTGCTCGAGAAAGAAACAATCAGAGAAAGTGACATGCAGTTGGAAAGCCTAAAGCTCAGAATTCAGGAGATTTTCTTCCCCATCACAGGAGTAGTCCTAAAACAGAATTTGGCTAAGGTATCAGAATTCTTGTCTATTCGAGATGCCTTCCAAAAACAGGAATTGGAGTGGGAGATTGCTTTTGCCGCTTACGCAGATGATTTGGATGGATGGGAATACAGGATCAACATGTTGCCACATGTCACCATGGAAGAGGTCGACTCAATTGTGTCCAGATTCATTGAACACACTGCTGCCCGCGAGGATAAGGATGCACCTTCTTAGGAGATGGCTAATTACACCCCTTGTCTAGCATGCATTTGTCTCTAGTTTTATTTTTAGAAACTCTATCTAGGGTTGTGGAGTCTTAATCTCAGCCACTGATCTTAGATCGATCTCGGCCTTTCATTCATTTTTCATAACTCTATATAAACTCTCATTCTCTCATTTCATTGTTGTTGTGGAGAGATTTATGAAATTGTTGCTTAAAGCTACTTGAATAATAAAAGTTCATTTGCAAGTATTTGCCTTGAAATCTTGTTGTTATTAAGTGGTTGCATGGTTGAGTATCTTTCTTCAACAGTAGAATAAAATAGAATAGATTTACTTAAAGTAATTTGCTTTGAAGTTGTTAGATGAATGAAGGATTGATAGTTTAGATTGGTGAAACTTTTGCTCATACTTTCTTTGGATGGATGATTTTCGTTCAATGTGTAAAGTTAGCCTGAGCTTTTGATGTGGATGCTTAACTTCTACTTCAAGTAATATTGTTCAATTGTTGGTATTATTCACAAGTATGAAAATCTTGAGCACAACCTTAGAAGATTGCACCCGCTTTGCGTAGTTGTCCAAGAGTGGCGAAACAAAGTGTTATTATTGATTTCACCCAATCTTTACTGTCTCTTGAGTTCATAGGAATAGCTTAGAAGTAGCATAAAACTCTTGAACCCTTATCCTTTTTATCCTTTTTTTTAAGAAGTCTAAAATCTGACAATCCAAAAAAAAAAAAGAGAGCATTTATTGCCATATTTGTCTTAGTCCTAGCTTGTGAGCGATAGTTGTCAAGCGTAAGTCCCCCTTGTATTTCAGCATACATAAACAACGTAGTTATCCAACATAAAGTCGCTCATTCGCACATATAGACCTTGGAGTCGCCTTGTGGTCTTTCTCGCAATCTTGGCACAAGTAGTGATTTTGTTCAGGAGAGGATAGAGTATCCTTGGATATTTTGTTCTAATGTTCGGTGAATGATAAAACGTACACCAACAAGTACATCGGACTTTGTGCCTTCACATGTGGTAGCTATCTATCTCGTTGGATGAGTTAAGTGCATTGAATCTGGATGCTCTAACTTGGAAGGATGTGATTGGATAGATGAAGGCGAGTTGTTGCCACCTCAGCTACTCCTCCTATAGGATTACAAGTGTTTGTGATTTGGGCAATATCTCTTGATACTCAACATTTCCAAGAACTTGATGTGATGATGGTGGGAGATTCCCAAATTGCATCATCTTCTAAGTTTGATTAACTCTTCTAGAACTATCTTCTGCCTTGATCACATTTGCATTCTCCTTCCCTTGTGTGGAAACTCCTTCGTCTTGGATTACTCTCTTGCTGTACTGGCAACAATTCTTGGATTTTCAGAGGAAATTCAAGATAGTCATATCTTCCTTCCTTGACATTGATCTCTTATGCTTGCTCTTTCATGATCTCTCACATTGTAGTGCTTTGCATTTATCTTCATTTTACACCCACTTCATCTTAAGCTCTCATCCGTTGCAACCACCTTGGACGTATGAATCTTGTCCTTAGCGTTCCCTCTTCTTGCATGATTTGATCTCTTGGACTTGCTGTGAAATTTCTCCTTCTTTTGGAGTTCTTCATTCTGCAATGTCTTTCCTTGATGCTATCTTTGAATGTGGATCTTGATTTCGCTTCCTTGATCTTCAAGTGGTCTCCTTGTCTTGATGATTATTTCTGTTGTGGTGTTCATTCCTCTTCATTCGCCTTGACGAAGTATTTCCTTGATCTTCTCTCATGTGGTGAAATCCTTCCTTGAAGCGCTGTAGAGCCTTTCATCCTTCTTTGTAGTGTCCTTTTCTTTATTCCTTGTGAAGTTCTCCTTCTAAGTTTCATTGCTGACTCTTGATGTTGTATATTCTTGAATGCTGATCCATCTTTGCCTCATGAAGACCTTCGTTTTGATCTTTACCCCTTATGTGGACTAGCTCCTTATGATGTTGACTCGCATCCAACCTTGAACCTGATAAGCAAACATAGATTAATTAACACACCAATCTTTGATAACAATACCCTTTAAGTTCTGATTTCTGATCCTATCTCTCTGGTCTGATCCATTGATATTTTAAAGTCCGATTGCACATGTTCTCAGTCTGAGATTTCACTTCTTAGAGGTCTGATTGATTCTTTTGCCAAGTGGTAGACAAATATGTGTCTGATCTTCCAACTGCCTGCCCTTGTCCGTGGATTTTAACATGTCAGGACACCTTGCTTGAGATGTGGACGAACTGTTTGGTATGCCAGGGCATTTTGTTGGTCGAGGTTTTGAGGCTGCCAAGACAAAGTGAGGTCGGGGATTTTGGAGGGTGAGGACATGTGTGAATAAATGGTCAGGGATTTGGAGGAGTGCCGCCATGAAGTGAGAAGAGGTTAGGGATTTTGATGACCAAGGACATGAAGTGTGGGAAGTGATTGGGGATTAGTGGTGAGGACATCTCACTCAAAGTGGCCGAGCTTTGGAGGGGGTAAAGACACATTGTGGCCGGGCTTTTAAGGTGGTGAGGACAAAACATGGAAGTCGCATTCTTCAACATCAGCATTAAAATCACCTCACTCAACTTGCCTCTAAAAACGCTTTCATCTTCATTGACCAAGGCAATCTCAAACCTCTCGAGCACCAAATCTCCAATGTGCTGGTCTTAGCAATTCAAGGGAAAATCATCATTCACCTAACTGGTCGTGGTTTTGAGGGTGTCTGGACAAAATGCCAAGGATGGTCGGACTTTTGAGGGTGTCCAGACATAATGCCAAGGATGTTCAGACTTTTGGGGGTGTTCGGACATTCTCATCCTTAGTTCAATTAGCTTTTACGGCATCTATATCTTCCCTCATTTCATCAACAACATTCATCGTTGTCTGGGCCTTGATTGTTTCTCATCAAACACTTCATCTCAATTGACCGCTTTTCACTCCCAAGATCTATATCCTGACCTGATTGGAAGGCTACCTTGTGAAGCATCATCCAAAGACCGCCTTGACTTGATCACTTCCTGTCAATAAAAGGCACTGCATCTCCCACTAGCAAAAGGTTAACGGCACTAAAACTACTGCCAAGCTTGATGACTAAACTAAGACAACTAACCTACGAGCCAAAAGTGGGGGTCCCCATTTGCAATGGGGCGATGTGTGAAAACATCACAACACAAACCACCAGGCGATGCATTGATAACTTTGTCTCTTTCTTCTTTCGAGTTGAATTATGCTACAAAGAAATTTTTTGGTAGAAAATGGATTTCTGCATCCATATTCCAATTTTGTTTGACCCAATTTCTTATCTGTGATCTACTTCCATTTTTTCCCATTATTTTCCCAATTAGAGCTTTTTCCATAAGTATTTCTACTTCTTTTGTTACTGCTGCCGTGACATCTATTAATAGCATTGCTTCCTCTTTTCCACATAGATTCGGTGTTTCTTTGATTCAGATTTTGCTGCTCGAAGCCCTTCTTATTTCTTTCTTTTTCAAGGATTCGTATCTCATGTTTTGTTTGATTGTTATGTTGTTTTGACATGTTACGAATTTTGGGATTATGTCTTCTCCTCCAACCTGCAAAGTGCTTTTCTTTTTGTTGCATTTGTCTTTCTCACATTCTTTCGAAACCGTATTTTTCCAATTTCGCACTTCTCTTGAATATTTTTTCTTTTCTATTCGCATTTTCGCAAAAATAGTTTAAAGAAATTATTGTAGTATTCTTCCTTTGTTTTTACATATATGTTTTTATTTTTAAATGGTAATGGGAGTTATTTTATTTGCAATATAATTTGAAGGTGTTTTCTAGTTCCCATTGAGACAGGTTACCTATATATTTTAATACTCCAACATAATCAGAATAAAAAAATAGATAAATTGCCACAAAAACTGTAATATTTGAATTTGACAAAATTTCAAATAACTATTGTAGCGTCCTAAATTGTAATCCCTTACAATTTTGTCCTCATTGAGGCCCTCACCTTGGCGTTCATCCACTAAGGCCTAATTGAAGCCATGATTCTGCTCACATGATGTATCAAGTTCAAACTTTCATGATTTGCATTTCTTTCCCCAAGATCTTGGGACCTTAATGTCCAAGACCAGGGCATCCAGCGCCATGGTCCTCCCATTTTGGGGTCTCATAACGGTAACATGATTTGAGTGAGACCCTAGACCCCATGTCGGCCTGTTTTGGAAAATTAATTTGTTTTTCGACTAGCATGTATAAAAGGACGTCTACCCCTCTCATTTTAAATCTAATCCAGAAAATTCAAGTGAGCAAGCAATCAATCTTCTTTCAAGCATTGAAGCAGAAGTAAAGTCAAGATTAAAGCATTGGAGATGGCATTCATGTTCTATGTTTTACGAAGACTATCTACATGAAACCCTAATTCTTTGTGAAGACAAACAAAACTTTATAAAAAAGTATAACATTAATGTTTCAGACATTTTCAGCCTTTCCCTCAAAAAGAAAGCATTTCCATTATAGTACTTCATTTACATTTCAATTCTATTCATGGTTAATTCCAAAACCGGGGTTTGACCTAAGGCAAACCCCTATTCCCAACCATTTTCCCTTCTCTATCATGTGCGGAAACGAGTGCAGAGTTACAATTTTCAGGAACGACATTATTCGCAGAGACGAACAGGTTCCCTTTTGGACGGCGAAAAGTTCAAAGGACCAAGGTGACCACCACCACAGTCCCAACAATTCAGGTCGACCTTCTCGAAACAAATCCGAATATTCATATATTGCTCAGATTTGGGTTCGTGGCTCCGTTTGACGACTGTAGCTCACTGTTTATGCATAATTGCTTCAATTTACACACATTTACCCTAATTTCAGCATCATTAATTAAATCAACTCAACTTAAAGAGAAAGAAGAGGCACATCTAAAACCCCTGGAATCTGATCAGAATCTTGGTCTTTTAAGCTTAGATCTATCAAATTCCATCGGTCCCTAAGCAAAAATTAGCAGTTTTACCACATTAATGGGTGAAACCATAATTTTTCACCCATTTCAACTATAAACATCCAATTTAAAATTTATCTGATTGGCCACTATAACTTTTCCATAAGTGAACAATTTTGTTGTTGACTGATATATTCCTCTAAAATTTCACAATGAACTAGAACAATGCATCTTGTCAGTCTTAAATTGAATTCCCAACTGTAAAATGTAAAGGAACCGCTAACAATTTGTCTGCCACCAATTTATCTCCACAGAAAAATAATACAAGTTTTTCCAAATATAAAATCTGTACAATATGCTGTCAGTATTAATTTTAGCCAGCAGATGTTTTGGACAACATTGTGTCATATAGATAAGTGGCTTTTCTGTCCAGGCAAGGTAGCTATGTCAATTAAAGAAATACTTCATATTTTCAACTCTCATTTAATGTAAAACTTAAATTATCACTTATCAGTGAAAGCAGTGATGAATAGCAGTGGCAAGAAGGATGTGAAACTTTAGCATATGATCTATGCTCCTCCATATTCTCTAGAGTGCCATCTAAAGCGATATGACTAAGAGGAGTGCATGAAGAATTGTATTTGAGGTTTGACAACACTATGGCAGTACTTAATTCAAAGACAACACATCTTATAATGTGTTTTCACTACATCATATGATTAGTGCAGAATCAAAATTTAGAACTCATTCACTGCAAGAAGAACAAATTACATGCATTTTCAACAAGGCTTTAGGTGAAAATCAAAAAACGTTTTGAGTTTTATAAATATTCACAGATGTTTAAAGAAAGACTTTTTTTTGTGAGGCTGCATAATGATTGTATTTTGCTTCAATTAATCTTACTTTGTTTCTTTCCAGGTGTAATGTCCCCACTTTGAAATATAATTTAATACTAAATAATAATAAAAAATAAAAAATAAATTAAATTATAAAAATATATAATTAAAATTTGATTTAAGTTAATGAATGGTCAAAAGGCATGAAATGATAAGTTGTGACTCCCCCAAGTATGAGGTATAAAAGGGAGAAAAGGACTCACTTGAAGGGGGGATAATTTGGGAATCAGAAGTGCAGATCTGATTGTGAGAGATTGTGTCCCTTTCAAAGGGCAGAAATAATGAGGAGTTGCACTCTTTCAAAGGGTGCTAATGGTGAACGGGTGTGTCTCTTGCCAAAGGGCATACATGATGAAGAGGTGTGACCTCTCCCTCACATTGAGAGATATAGAGGAAAGGAATCAAAAACATCCATTGACATCACCATCAATCAGATCAGATCAGAACTATTATTAAGTTACAGGCAGTGACATCTTTGTTCTTAGTGGTGTGCATGGGGATGTGCTTAATATGTATGCTTAATATATGAAGCCTGATAATGATCTTATGCGGAATTTAGTAGTAATATTTATACAGGCTGCAATATGTATGACAGTCATACTTAATTTCATATATATTCATAATTCATGAGAAGTTAGTATTCTCATAGCCTAGTCCTTGATACTTCTGCTAATGCCTATGGAGGATGGGCTAGATTTGTGCTAAGGGAGAGGCAGTCTAATTCCAACCAATTCGGTGGTCCCAAGATGGGGTAAGGATCAGTGTCCCATAAACCTTGAGGGAGTAGTCCCAAGATGGGGTAAGGGCCTGCATCTGTAAACCTTGAGGGAGCCTGTTGTAGTTTGGTTTCTGAGCGCCCTGGTAACATAATTACCCCTTCCTCCCTTGGGGTTAGGTAGTAACAAGGTTAGATCATAATATAAAGGGATGTGAATTATAAAATGTGGAATTAATTTTAAAAAAGCAAAATAACATGATAATCCATTCAGTAATATATGGTAATTGTTGGAAACATGACAGCTTCCAAATGGGGGACATTACACCAGGTTTTAATGTATATTTTCATATTCTGCTATGAAGTGTTTGTCCTATTTTTCCTGAAAACAACTATAATTCTGAAGATTAGTTTTTCAATTCCATAGAATGCTGAAATGATATGATTTTTGACCTATTATTATCAGAGGAAACACCATTTGTAAAGATACGTGCATTTCATCTTCTTGCTCCAAAATCTAATTTAATACATTTGCCATCATTTCTATGTTCGTGCCTGTCAACTAATTGATATTTGAATAGAATCAAAATTAGGAAGAAAATTTTTCTGACAAATATCACATTCTGTATAGTTTTATAATTGTCAACTGGTATATGAGATTAACTCCAACTTAGGTAAATGGTCAAAAGTTCTAATTTAATTCTTCAATCTTGAGAAATCAATCACTAATTGGCAGAGATATTTTATTTACCTTTGATACTAATTTAAAAAAGCGTATAGATAGAGCATCTAGCCTATACAAAACTTGGCAACAAGAAAAGGGATTAAGAATATCAAAGAAGCACAAGCAAAGAATGAAAAATACTATAGAAGCAAGGATGTGCCATAAGGAATTATGAACATTGGAGAAGCACGAGCATGAAATGAAAAGTACTATGAAAGCAAGGATGTGCCATAGATTAGAAGCACTACCAACATGCATGAAGCCAAATTCCTCTTATAAGTTAAATTTGTAAAAATTGGAGATAGGTATTCAAAGGAAAGAGTCCAGCACATAAATTCGTCCTACAGTAAGGATCAACAATATACATCAAGAATGGCTGGCCAGGATGATCCACATGGAACTAGAAACATGGAATGCTCAAGCTATACTTGAACAAGTTGTGTCACATTGAAGTTAACAATAGTGACAGTGGACGCATGTGCACCCTTGATTAATGGTTATCCCAAAATTTTGTGCTACCTCCATTTTTAGTGCATCCCAGGCAGTTCCATAGTGCAAAATGCCCTCACAAAAGGCTACACAAGCATAATTTGGAGCTAAAAAGGCAAGGTAGCCACTGAAGTTGGACAAAATGAACTGAGCATTGCAGCATGCACTCAATCAATGAAAAAAAAAAATTATTCTGGTAAATAGATATCTCTGCTAATTGATCAACATAAAGAACTTAAAGCTGCATAAAATAGGATAAATTAAACACACTGTAATACATTAGTTGCTGCTATGGCAGAAGATGTAATTAAGGTGAACACACATCCCAGTTGAATATTCCATATTGCTTACAGATTGCGAATTGTTATTACACAATCATTTGCTCAATTTTTGAAGTTAAATACTTTTCTAGATAAGATGATAACACATGGCAATCACCTTCTCTGTGTAAAATATAAAGGAATATAATTAAATTAAATTAAATTTGATTAAAGTTAATGAATGGTCTAAAGGCATGAAATGATTAGTTGTGACTCCCCCAAATATGAGGTATAAAAGGGAGAAGAGAACTCATTTAAAAAGGGGACAATTTGGGAATCAGAAGTGCAGATCTGATCATGAAAGGTCGTGTCCCTTTCAAAGGGCAGAAATAATGAAGAGTTGCACTCTTCCAAAGGGTACTAATGGTGAAAGGGTGTCTCTATTGCCAAAGGGCATACATGATGAAGAGGTGTGACCTCTCCCTCATATTGAGAGATATAAATGAAAGGAATCAAAAGTCTCCAGTGACATCACCATCGATCAGATCAGTTCAGATTTGTTATTAAGTTACAGGCATTAACTTCTTTGAACTTGGTGGTATGCATGGGGATGTGCTGAATATGTATGCTTAATATATGAAGCCTGATTATGTTCTTATGCAGACTTTAGTAGTAATATTAATATAGACTGCAATATGTATGACAGTCGTGCTTAATTTCATATACATTCATAGTACATATATATATATAGCCCAGTCCTTAGTCTTCTGCTAATGCCTAAGGAGGATGGGAATGATTTGTGCAAAGGGAAAGGGAGTCTAATTCCACACCAATCAGGTGGTCCCAAGATGGGGTAAGGATCAGTGATCCAGAAACCTTGAGGGAGTAGTCCCAAGACAGGGTAAGGGCCTGCATCCGGAAACCTTGAGGGAGACTGTTTGTAGTTTGGTTTCTCAGCGCCCTAGCACCATAATTACCTCTTCCTCCATTACGGTTAGGTAGTAATCAGGTTAGACCATAATATAGAGAGATATGATTTATAATATGAAGGAAAAGTAGTAATAAGCATAATAACATTTGGTGATGCATTCAATGATGTATGGCAATTGTTGATAACATGACAGCTTCCAAGTAGGGGACATTACACAAAACTTGAAGACTTGCCACAATGTAGGCTTGAAAGTGAAAGTCTAGCTCTGGTTATTGGACGTACATGCTGTGCCAAGTGTCTAGGAGCATGGGGGCATGTCCAGTTTTAAGATTCAATGTGACTGGAATCAGTCACTTGATCAAGATTCATGACTGATCATTTAGTTGGCGGTAACAATCACTAGATATTTAATTTGGCTTTGGTTCTCAGTCCCAGCGAAAATTTGATTTTGATTTAGCTGAGATGCAGACTGAATTTACACAAATTCAATCCAGCCTTATTCCTTTAATACTAAATTCTAATTTCAGGAATGAAGAAATCATAGATTCATTTAGATATATCATCACTAAAATGATTTCAAATTTTGAACTTGGCAAAGAGATATTTAATGCCAACAGTAAAATTGTCTTTGACTATACTGGAGAAATAGAACTGATGGGATTATTAAGGTAAGAATTTGGCAGGTCAACTTCATCTTATGGTCTATCATGTCAATTTAGGTCATGCTCCAAATAACTTCTCATGTGTAACTTCAATTGTACTGGAAAAGTTATTTGCATGCAAAAAATTATCTATTTTTCTTTCTGTTTCGTTTGCCCACATATATATAAATGGAAACAGTTTTGGAGAAGGTAAACAAAATTCTGGGAGGTGAGAGACAACTATTAAAATAATATATAAAAGTTATTATTAAAAAGTTTAAAATACATAAATAAATATAACTAAAAATAACTCAATCAAAAACATGTCAACCACAAAATTACACCAAACACTCACATGTTAAATGCATAAAAATACCAACTACTGACAATCATCATAACCCTTATTTAATACATTAATTTGATTCCCACATAAAAGACATGCTATATACAGGCAATCGCAAAAACTAGGTGTGAGAGAATAAAAGAAAAATTATAGTAAAAAAGCCAGAACAAATCAACTAAAATCACTCCCGAATTAAGCTAGACCTTCCCAAATTGAGCTGATGTCATAGAGATGTCCCCATTTTTTGCATTTTTGGCGGGATGGGGTGGGGAGGTTTGGTCCTCATCCCAAAGCTCGTGAAATGCTCCCATTTCCAGGATAAAAACATCAGGAAAAGCATACCCAGTGAACAGTACTGGGATGTCTGTCTAATTCATTAATAAAAAAGCAGACTCACAAATCACCAAAGGAAGGAGTAAAATCCTGAGATGCTTGACCCAGATCGTTGTCTCCCTCTTCAGGCAGAAAAGGATGTAGAAGAAGGGCTAGGAGGGAAATATAAGGAGGCCTCCTTTGCAGAAGCTTCTAAGGAAACCACCAAGACAAAACTCACTCTTTGACAAGAAAACTTCTAACTACATACCAGACAATCTACAAAATGGGAAAGAAAGACGAAACCTCCTGATTACATAACCATAGTCAAGAGCTGATAGAAGGGAACAGCTCTGTATTTCACAGAAGCTGAGACAAAAAAAATGCAAAGATGTAGCCCTTCACTAGAAATTGATTTTTACTAGTGTCTTATGCATTAGGCATAATAGTCTTCTTTTAACTTGTGTGTAAAAATTTTATATGTAGAAATGTCCTTTGGCCATTGAGAACCTCATTGAGTTCGCTAAGATTATGTCATAATGTTGCATTTCCACAAATGTTATTGGCAACAATTGGAGTCAAAGAGACAACATTGCAACTAACCACATATGCTGGAGCATGTCAAAACAAATATTAGGTTGCACTAAGGTACAATCGTGATGCTACACAACATTTTAATCCAGCAGAAGGTCTCTCATGAACATTCAAACCACTACCTCAAATGCAAAAGAAAACACCAATTTGAATTAAAAAAAAAATCATATTTTTTAATTTGTAAAGTACATTAGCAATTTTTTATGGACATTATGTGCTAAATTCACTATATAATATTAATAATTCCTCAACATCCCCAAGCTAGCCCGCCCAGGTTCAATGGGTCCATACTAGTTATCTGTGTATCTCTGCACACCCATGAATATGGTATTCTCAGTATAGGTGGATTGATGTGTTCAAGATTACAAATGGCAGTCATATGGTCAAAAACCAAGGATACAAAAGTTGAATAATATAAAAGGTAAAAGGGAAACAAGCCTCTTGTGGGTGTCCATATTGGAGTCCCCTATGTCAAATCAGTGTCTCACTCGACAATGATCCAATGAATAATCTTACCTCTTCTAATGTAGCCTGCATTAGTAAACAACGAGTGGTTGGTCAACAATTGAGTGCTCAAAGGCCTCCGATAGGTCTCTATGAATGGGAAAGTGACTCAATGGAGATAAAATTTGAACAATATATGTTAAATGGCAAACAAGCATCTTGTGAGCTTGCACAAAAGGGGTACTGGTGTCTTGCTTGGCAGTGACCTAATAATTAGGTCGACCTAAATATAAACTGCACCCCGGCATCAGTAAACACTAAATCAAGGTAGTGGTCAACAATTGCATAGTTGAACATCTTCGAGAGATCTATATGTGTGAATACATGGTCCAACAACCCCGTCATCCCAATCCCATATTGCTATCACTCACACCTCAGCCTATTAACCACATATATATATATATAATGTACCGTCCCAATCCTGATAGATTCTTTTTGCTATTTTTTTCAAACTAAAAGTAGGTTTCCATAGCTTAGATGCAACTGCCAAAGAATATAATTCCATTAAAGGCATTCCAGGCTTACAAATTTAACTTTCTCTGTTTTAGAATCTGACCATCAAGATTACAGGAACCTGAGACTTTTATTGAAAAATCCCCTTCAACTTAACACCAAATCACATCACAAAATGCTATTCAATGCTATAGCCATGTTTAATTTTAAGTTGCCCTTTTATTGAACAATCCCCTTCAACTTAACGTTACAGGAACCTCAGACTTTTATTGAACAATCCCTTCAACTTAACACTAAATCACATCACAAAGTACCATTCAATGCTATAGCCATGTTTAATTTTAAGTCGCCCTTTTCTTCAAGTTACACTCGTTTAAACACAGAAACCTGATATGTCCACTGCAGTTAGACCTGTGTTAAAAATTATAACACCCATAATGTTTTTTGAAATAGTCAATCCAACCTCTGTCAGATTTTATAGCATTCGTCTTGTTTTTCGATATGAGAAATCTAACCAGGTTGAATTTTATGACACTCATCTTGTTTTTTGAAATGGGCAACCCAGCCTCCGTCAAATTTTAAACACCCATCTTATTGTTTCACTATGGCCAATCCAGCCAT
Source organism: Cryptomeria japonica (assembly GCF_030272615.1). Classification (NCBI taxonomy): domain Eukaryota; kingdom Viridiplantae; phylum Streptophyta; class Pinopsida; order Cupressales; family Cupressaceae; genus Cryptomeria; species Cryptomeria japonica. The sequence goes on along the minus strand of NC_081413.1, from coordinate 17,813,773 downwards.
CATGATTTTTTGAACACTTTTTTTGGTTTTATGAAATGACAACTTAACCGTTTTGAATTTTTTAACACGTGTTTTGTATTTTTGAACTGTGCACTCCTACCTGAGCCATATCGTACAACACCCATCTTGTTTATTCAATAATGGCAATCTAAGTATCTTGAATTTTATGAACCTATTCTGTTTTTGAAACATGAATTTTATCATACGAAGAAATTCATCGACGCCTACAGACATTTAGAGGCAGAAAAGATTAAAAAGAGAGAAATCATTGACTATAGACTTACAGAATTGGTGTCCACGTCGGCCTAGAATTTCTGCTTAGACCCAGTGCGTTTCCATTGATCTTCCACCAGAGTGAAATGGAAGTTTGGTCTTTGAAATGAATTGATGAGGCTTCAACCAAAATCTCAAGCAAGAAATGAACAAAAAAGAACTCAAATCATTAAAAGTGGTGGTTTTCTATATTCAAATCGGAGACAAAGGATCTTTACTTTGGACTCAGGAGACTGCTCTTTATTCTTTCCGTGGACAGAACCGATGTGAAACTGGTTATCTGTTTCTGGGGAAGGGGACAACTCCATGGATTTTGAAGAAGCAGCGGACTGCTCTTTATTCTTTCCTCCTTTTCAGAGGGTAACTTCATAATATTGTATGTTTTAGACACAATATTTATAAAGGCGACTTCCTTGATTAGGATTAAATCGGGGGTATCAACTTTATTTTCATTTACCTTGCAGCATTTGACTTTTAGTTTAATCGTGTAAAGAAATAAAATCATGAGTCTCTTGAATTAGGTTTAATAAATATGAAAATTTAATTAATTTAATTCAGAATTTATCTTAATAACTTTTATTAGTACTTTTATTGTAATGAGTTTTTTGTTTTTCCAGTTAACTAGTTATTAAAAAAATTAATTTGAACCAATCACAAACAAATTTTAACATTTAATTTTTTCAATCTTTTTATTTACCAAATCTAATTCTACAATTTTTAACATTATAAATTACTAAAAATTATTTTTCTGTACACTTATTAGCTAAATACAATTTAGCTGTTATAAGCGGGTTAATTAGTTTTAGTGGCAACTATGTGTTCAGACCAAATTTAATGGACATTCTGTATTTTATAGAGGAAAATAAATATAGAATTTTATAATGTTACATTATTTTAATAATATATTATTATAACATAAATAGATCTATAATCAAATCAAATAATAAAAGTATTTATAATAATAATTACATAAGTAAAAAAATGTTATGTTATAATAAAATAAATTGATTTGTTATTTTTAGTTACAATTTTTTTTATTGAATTAATATGTTTAAAACTAATTATACTTTTATACATATTTTATTATATTTAAATTATAATGAATTTTAAAAATTATTACTATTTTTATTTAATTAATTTGACTTAATAAAATTATTATCTATCAAGACTATTGTTATTTATTATTAATTTTAATTTTTCTTAATATGTAATTTTTTATATAGTTTTGCTTACACATTTTTGTTTATTATATTTTAGTTTTTAAAGTAGATTTAAATCTAAAACTATTTCAATTATTTAACTTTATTTTGTGAAATTAAAAATTTATTAGGATTTTTTAATTTATATTATTTTTCCTAGTAAATTTTTTTTTTTTTTTATCGGTAATTTTGTTATATTGATTTTCAAAAATAGCTACATTCAACGAGAGCCATTCTGATTTCAACATCAGCCCAAAATTTCAGTTCAAACCTACTGTGCAGAGTTCCAACCGGAAATAGAAGTAAAAACAGTATTGTGCAGTCATGCACAAAATATTACAGTCATCCAGAAATATTATTGTTTTAAAAAACCATATAAGCATAAAGCAAAAAAATAGATTTTTGGCACCGTGATCGCTCAGTCTGAATCGCTCTGGTTCGTCTTCTTCACCTCCTCATCCGCAATCTCTATCAAAGCTTTCCCTTTGGCTACTTCAGTCTTCATCTTCGGAATGCAGTCCAAGTTCCCAAAGTCTGGGTCACCTTCAAGGCTAGCTAGGAACTGAACTGCTCTCCCCTCCTCGAAACGGTCATGAAGCTCTCTTCCCACCTCCATGCGCGCCACCACCTTGAGTGCCTTTAAGACCTCGTATGTTCGTATCAACTTGACACAAAGCTTCATGGCTTCCCAGCCAATTCGAGCTCGTTCCCTGCATTGCTCCTTTAACCGATTCTTCGGTCCTCTGACAAATGGTAGTATCTCCTCCGCTGCCTCTCCTTCTCGGATACGAATTCCGGTCTGAGGGATTACCCATTCCAAGATGGAATCAAGATTAATCAAGTAGTCCCCGTCAACAAGCTTTTTCATTGTAAGCTTGACTTTCTCCACTTCAGGTTCAAATTCGCAAGCCCAGGCCATTATCAAAGAATAGACCTCCATGTTTGTCCTGTACCTAAAATGGATATGCACCAGTTCGTCCCCTAGCATTAGCCAAGCCGCACTCCACAACTTTTCTTCCTTATATTTTAAAAGGCCTTGCATTCGTTTGTCTGACACCGTTCCCAGAAAAGGGACCAATTTCTTCTATGTTCTGAGAGTGAAATTAGTCTCCATCAAACCTACTCAAACCCTGTTGATACAAAAAAAAAAATTGCAGAGACACAACAAACCTTCATTAATCCGGTTTTTAACTAATACATTACTCAAAATTCAAAATAGTTATAAATCCATCGTCGTTTGCGACAAGACATCAATGCATAATCTGTGGTATTAATGGAAAGATATTTCATGGCAGATTTACTGCCCACCGCCATTGTCTCGAACAACCACTTCGTGCTTTTGAACTGCCACATTAATTACGATGCCTGTGATAGTGATGACTCGTCCTTTTTAGCTATCTTGCGAGCTTACTGGTTTGTGCTTCTCAGACTGCATTAAATCCACTTCCATACTCTGTCATTTCCCGACCACCACTTTGCCACTTGACATGTTATGTCACATCCAATATTGGAGAGGAGGTCCACCACTGCATTGGCACCTCTCCTGACATGGGAGACCCGAAAAATCCTCAAAAGAAGTGAGTTTTTCTCATATTATCTCCACCCAATGAGATAGTTTCCACGAGGGGGTGGTACCCTTCGCTATTGTGTTGATCACCACTTGGGAATCCCCTTCTAGGTGCACTTTTGTTACTTTCATGTTTATGGCCAATTTTGCGGCCATTAGTGCCGTTGTGCTTCAGCTTCATTATTTGTCCCCATTCTAAAGTCGTCGAGGCCCCTTGAATAGGATAACCCCTTTATCATTTCTTGCGACTACTCCCACTCCTAAGATTCCCAGGTTTCCCCTAGAAGCCCCATCAAAGTTTATTTTAATCCAGTCCTTAGTAGGCGGTTCCCATTTGGCCTCTTCTTTTGCTGATTCTGAAAGGGGATTAGCCCTCCGGGACCCATTAACAGGTAGTAAAATTTTAATTATTATGAAATAATTATGTTTAATTTTTTATCTTAATTATTATAATTTTTAAAATATAATCATTATTAAAATTAAATCATAATTATTATTAAAACTATACTAAAAACAAGGCAAGTACTAGCCACTATGTGGCACTTGTTTTATTAGTATTTGTCTAGGTAATTTATCAATTTAAGCCTAATTTATTAATTTTTTACATCAATCAAAAGTGATTGTTATTTTGTTTTCAAAAATAAACTTGATTTTTATAAAGTTCAAATTTATATTTTTAAATTAGAAATTATTTATTTGTAGAAACAATATAGAAATGATTGATTTTACATGCTTTTTTTTAGATTTTTTATATTTAAAAAATAAATTTGTATTTTAATTAACTTTTTTTAATTTTTATTAATTATCTTGTAAATAATATGATCTCTCTCTCTCTCTCTCTCTCTCTCTCTCTCTCTCTCTCTCTCTCTCTCTCTCTCTCTCTCTCTCTCTCTCTATATATATATATATATATATATATATAATTTATTTATTTATGAAAATATGGGTAATAAAATCAATTAACTATTGTATAGGGATTTGACTCACACCATTTAAATTAAATAAAACAAAAATTTCAATAAATAATTACAAGCATTACATAACAAATATTTCTATTAATAAAAATAAACCCAAATATTTATCTTTTATAATTATAATTTTGTATAACTTGTTTTGAAATCATTCTATTTTTTATTAATACTTTTAGAAAATCATAATTTTCTTTTTAATCATTTAATATATACAATATAATTTTATAATATTTAATCATTAGATGGCTCTAAGTACCCTAGCTTATTCTTTGGATGCACGGGATTAACAGTTTTTATTCACGATTGGGATCTTGTCTTGATTCGATATAAACATGGTATCTATTAATTGGTCATCCATTTGTGATTGGCCCCCAAGATTAGAATGGCATTGGCTCAAGAAATCCTTTTAGTTTGGCAATAGCCTAAGCAAATCTCAATAAATCTTTTTTTGGGCAAGTCATGGATGACAAAATTGGCTATAAATTGGTTACTAGTAATAGACAAATCAATCTGCATTAAGGAATAGCAAATCACTTCAATCTAAGTTGCTTATGCAAATAGGAAACATTAATGGAGTAGTGTCGACACTTTTTCACCACGAATGATCGACGGGTGGGGGAAAGTTGCATAAGGGATCTGGTGAAAGTTTGTCTGGGTGAGGATCACCATTGGTGTGATGGGTTTGTTTATGAGGCAATGTTGTGCCCGTTGGTTGACATAATAGATTCTAAAGAAGGCTACATTGAGAAGATCTCAAATTTCATCTGGGAGGTGGATGGGGAGACAATTCCAAATGCCATCCTAGATTTGGAAGAGGGAAAATTTGTGAGCATTCTCAAGATATACTTTAACTGTGACAATTATGTCTCGAATGATGATGGTGTTGAAATTGGGTCGTTAGTCTCTACTATAGATGATGAAAGGATGCAGAGGAAAAAGAATTTCATTGACAATGCTTGGGAGGTGTACCGAATTGCTGTAATAAACAACAACTTTACCCCTTCTGCAAATTGCTAAACTCGGATGGTAATTAGCTCTCAACTGCAAGTGTCGTCAAGGTTATGGAGATTGGAAGATGTCTAGTTGTGATCTTCAATTACCTCACAAACTAATGTGGTCTGAGAGTATGCTCTAGGTGGTTTGATCTAGATTGGGTCATATTTTTTATCTTTCAATGTAATGGGAGCTATCCCCTTTGATAGCACTTATCTATAAAAATAATAATAATATTTAATCATTAATTTAAATATTCATTTAGCTATTAAAAAATACGTATTTTCACTTTATTGTTTATATTATATAATTTTATAATTATCAATAGTTATTTTATTAAGATCAGTTATAATTAATATTACATAACTATTAATTAAAATAATATATAATCTTAAACTAATAATTAATAATTAAGTTTTGGATTAATTTTATTATTATAATTATAATTATATAGATTTTATAATTAAATTAGGATTTTATTAATAAGAAAAATGTATATTTTCACTATAATGTTTATATTATATTATAATTATTAATAATATTTAATTGGATTGAGAAATAGTTAATATTACAAAAATACAATTGAAATAATCTAATTTTAAAATAACAATGATTGAATTTTTTTTCAACAAATTACAACCATAGGGGTAGCTCCCTTCCATTACTTACAAAAAAAAGATTACATATTTATTCATATAGAGTACGCATCGGTACTTGAATAACTTCGATGATCTCTTGAAGCCATTCGATCTATGTCAAAGATAAAGCTTCATTATTAAAGCGTACAAGATAGGCATATGTATCTATAGACACCTAAAAGTTGCACAACAAATTAAGTGAATTTTATTCATTTAATTATCCCTATTTCTTCCAATTAATAGCCCCCTTCTAACCATTTTTAATTAAATTCGCATTTAATTAAAATCCCCCCTCTGGCCATTTTTAATTAAATTCACATTTAATTAAAATCCCCCTTCTAGCCATTTTAAAATAAATTCACATTTAATTAAAATCCCCCTTCTAGCCATTTTTAATTAAATTCACATTTAATTAAAATCCCCTTCTAGCCCATTTAATTAAATTTACATTTAATTAAATCCCCCCACTTGCAAAATTAAAAATCACATTTAAATAAATCAATATTTATTTAAATCCTACAAATGCAAGTTGCAACCAAAATTAAAATAAATTAATTTTATTTTAATTAAATTATTTTCCCCCCCCCACTTGCAAAATCCTACATCTCCCATTTGCCTCATAAACCTCTTCTAGAGCCTTCTAGATTCTTCTAAATCCTATCTTAATTAACCTAATTCATCTCTTAAACATTTGCACATTCCTTAAGAGAGATCACTTAATTATCAAGAGTGCATTTCTGGATTTGATTGTGTGAAAGATTTTTGCATCAACGTTTCGGATCACACTCTGTGATCCATCATCAAGATGAAGAGAGTCAAAAAAATGTCTCAAAAATGTCTCAAAGTCTTTGAAATGCATTAAAGGCTTTATTTCCTCAACAAGTTAACCTTCAAAGTCTTCCAAACCATTAATGGTTAACTCAACCTTCCCACATGGTTAGAGACTTTCTCTCTAACTTAACCCTCATTTAACTCAAGGGTCTCATCAAGTACTTATGGCTTTGACCCTAATTATCCTATTAACCCTTGCACAAGAGTTTACTCCTTGGGTAAAAGCTTTATCCAATGGATAACTCTAACCTAACCATAACCCTTACCTCCTAAGGTAACCTTCATGTCTTCTCATGCATTTAATGCCTCTTACATTTCCTCTCAAGCCATCTCTTGTTGACAATTGTCACCATTTCATTGGTGAAAATTGTAAACATGGATTGATAACTTTCAATCCTAGCCCTTGTTGATTCAATCTCAATCCTCCATTGCCCTATTTTCCCTATAAATAGAGCTCTCATTCTTCATTTTCAAAAATCCAAGTCTTTGTGCATCAAACTTATAGTCTCATTTCATCAAGCATTGTTCAAATCTCTTTAATAATAGTAATTAGATCATTTTAGTTTTGCATATCATTTAGCAATATCATGTTAGCTTCATTTTATATGCTAGTTTAATATCATCATTTTCATGCTAGTTAGCTTCATATCAATATCTTGCATCCTATCATCATCTAGTTTCATATCTAAATCATCACTAAGATCTTAGTTGCATTTCCATTTTGATCTTAGAATCATCATATATCCCTCGTTCTTTTGGTTGTCATCCTATAGATCAAGTGCTCTTCCAAGCTGAGAGTCACCTTGATTTGAAGGATCCTTGGAGATAGAGAACAATGAGATGCGCTTAAGATCTTACTTCATTTGTTATCCTAATAATTTTGAATCTCTAACATAATGTCTCATTGGTGTGTTTGTGTTGTTTTCCTCTCTCATGTAGTTACCACAATCTGAGCTCACAATATCTATTATGCTATCTTCAAGAGCCTTCACTTCAACAATCTCCTTCAGTTGTTCACTCTCCTTTCAAGATTTGACATAGATGACATCACTAATAAGCCTTGATCAAGTTCCAACAAAATGTCTTTCACCACATCTAGAGCCATGTTTTTTAACTACGGATGCACCAATTATTTGATGGTATTCACCATGTATTTTTGGTTCCCTGTTGTTTGAACTATGTTGTACACATACCTCTCCAGGATCTCAACATGTGAATGTGCACCCTCAACAGTTTTTTCTCCCGAATAATGTCTCTAATAACATATTTTTCAATGCCGCCCATGAAAGAAAAAACCTCATTTAACTGATCATTGATAGACTTTTGCTTGTAGCTACACTTGCAATCTAGGAGCGAGATGAAATCATGTTTCCTCTTTGAGCTTGTCATTATACTAGTTCCACAATCCACACTCAAAGTCAATCTCTCGCATGTATTTAACTTGTTAGTGATCTCAAAGCTTGAATAGAAAAGGATTCAAATTGTCCTTGCTTGATTGTGTTGGCTCCTTGTCGAATAGGACCCTACCCAAATTCAAAACTATGTAATGGAGGCATCCTCTTTCCTTATCCCAACACTGGTTACTTGTCATCCCTTTGATACACTTTGGTCGATTGCATGGTTCGAGAAAAAATCCGCCTCTCTATTTGCTTAACGATAAATGTGTGTGATCATCTTAACAATAAATGTGTATGATCAAATATTCTCCAACATCTCTTAATAAATTACAAATGCCAGCAATCCACATTTGTCATTTCCAACTTGGTACAAAAATTTTCATCACTGCTCTCACCACATTTAAAGAATCCTCCTCAATGTCCATATTAAGGTAGGTTCTTACTCTTGCACAACCTAAGTCTGCCAAAAAGAGTTGCCTATTCGGCATCATTGTTTGTGCCATCAGAAAGTTTTACTAAACTACCCCAATCAAATCTCCTTTAACATTTTTGACAATGAACAGTAATTCAAAATTATAAAAATTAAGAATTACAATAAATATTTTTATTACAATACTATAAAGGCAAGTACTCGCCACTACGTGACACTTGTTTTATTTTATAATTATTTTTTATTTTTTATTTTTTTGGTCGGTAAATATTTAGTATTATTATTATTATTAGATAAAAGTTTGCAAGATCATACATACATTTCCGTTAGAGTATCTCATCAAAAATAACATCCAACTCCTACCCTTCCAATCCTAAAGCCTCCAACCGGGCATTCAATATCACCCATGAAGTCTACAGGTCAAATTATGCCCCATTCCAAAATTACAATGTTTTCAGAAAAAAAATATAGTATCGAGAGCAGACAATATAAAAAATAAGGAAAATCAATCAAACAATCATCCCAATTCCCCACCTCTTCCACCATCAACCTGCTCCACCTTGCCTTGCCTTTGGTTCCTCTTGGAACTATGGCCTCCTACCACTCCTCTGCCTCATGAAGCACAACCCTTGCATCTTCCCTGGGGTTACTCATCTCACCAGTAATCTGCCAATTTGAATTTGAGTTTGGTGAGGTCCATCAACTCAAATGGCACCTCGGAGACAAGGACAAGCTCCCAATCTATGACATAGTCCCTCATCGCTCGCCACCCTTTAACCACTTCATGCCTTCGCACATTTCTTTCTTCCATGGCTCTCCAAAGAATGAAGGGATGAACGTGTGGAGGGTAGCCCGACACAACCACCCAATCCCCCAAAGTCATAATGAACCCTCTACCCAGCTCCACCCACTCAAGCAACTCGTCCATCCCCTTGTTGTCAAGAGACACTGCATAGATGAACCAATGTTGTCATTGATGGCAACTAATGCTAATGCACCCATATGCATAGCTCAGTTTGTTCATATCGGAAGAGTGATTAATTTTGGTTAAGTCTGATAGACTGGAAAACATAGTATTTGACAGAGAACAGGTTTATTGATCCACACTTCAATACAGGTTTATATCTTGTATTGCAGATCTCAGGGAAGCATTATGGATATGTTAGATCTACCATATTCTAGGTTTGTGGCATCCGATGTTGACTCAGAGTTGAGTTAGATGATACAGTGTGTTGGTTTTTCAATTTGACAGAGTAGTTTAGCAGTATTATGTAAATAATCATTGTGCGAATTATGTGGATTGATTTTGGTACTTAGTTATGTGATCATGGCATGTTGAACATTAGACAATTTTGGTAGCGTGTGGAAAATTCTTTTTGGTCCGCATATGCATTGGAGTTCAAATTGAGCCAACTTGGTATACACGTTTCATTATTTATAAAGTGTTCTTGAAGCGACATGTAGAAGATCTAATTTCATGTTCCGGATATATAAGTCAGATGGATATGTTCATTTTATATATCGATATATGTGTGGAAAGTGTTTATGATCGATTGTGCACAGTTTCACGTGCGCAAGTGAAGGATTTGTGCTCTAAAATATTGCGGATCAAAAGAACAAGGCAGTGTGAGACTAAAGTATTTTGTGCTTAACTGGAACTGTATTTTGGCATTTGTAGATGTTATTTTTCAGTTCAAACATTCCAATTATATTTTGTAAAAGATATTGTAAGATAGTGAGTCTTCTCAGGATTGTATCTCTTATTGTTTGGAGTAATGAGCTCTACGCAGTATGCCTGAATGCATGTGCATTCCCCTATGTAATATTTCTATACTTCTATAGAGTATTTTTATATTGTGGGTTCATCCCAACTGTGGTTTTTCCCTTAACTGGTTTTCCACGTAAAAATCTTGGTGTCATGGTGTTGTTGTTGATTGCTTTGTGTTTCTGCATTTTCCTTTTATTAATTTGCATCAAGTGGTTAAAAGAACAAGTTAACAAAGTTACGAATTTTAGAACACTAATTCACCCCCCCCCCCCCCCCTCTCAATGTTCCTTGATTCCAACAATTGGTATCAGAGCCTAGTTCCTTGGAAGAAGCCTAACAACTTGAGGAGGATCTAGGAAGGTGAATCAATGGATTCTGGTAGTCTTCAACATCAACTTATTGTGGCACTTGAGGATCTTGATCAATCCCAAGCTGAGGTCTGGTAGATGAAAGCGAATATTAAGGATGCTGAGAACTTCATCCAGACATTGAAAGGTCAGTTGAACAAGTTAGGAGAGAAGAGAAAGGAACTTGTTGATAAGCTCAAGGAGAAAGAAAGGCAAATCATTGATGACCAAGCCTTGAAAGAGAAGACAAAAGAATGTGAGAAACTTGTTAGAGATAATGAAGTCCAAAAGAATGAGATGAAATCTATTGTGATGAAATTGACAAAGGAGATTGGGGAAAGGAAGAAGAATGAGGAGAATCTTGCTCAGCTATTAAAAGACAAATTTGATGAATGTTGCAAACTTGATTGTGAGAATGACCAACTGAAGCTTGACCTGCACAAATCTAGACAACATGAGGAAGATCTTGGAAAGCATATCCTTCTTCTTAGATATGATCTTGAAGCTACAAATGAGTGCAAGGAGAAATTCGGGATCAGTTGAACCAAACTTAATGAGACACTTGAAAAATCAACATAAGCCTTAGTCTGAAAGGAGTTTGACATCAAAAGGTTTGATATGCTGAAAAATGTAATTGTAAGTGATAAAATTTGTTGATTACATGCATTAATATTATTAAGGAAATTTTGACTAAAGTCGGAAATGTATACAAGTCATGCTTGTCATTATCTAAGTTTGTTGGCAATTTTGATAAGGAGAGCAAAGACAATGAAGACAAATTGGCAGTGATACCAGTCTTTTGATCCTTTGTCAGTAGCATCAATGAGTACTTAGGAGAGTCAAGTGATTCCAATACTTGACAAACTCAAGAATCTAATGCATGAGAGGGACGAGATGATTAACAAAGTAAGTGAACTTAGGTGTCTTATTGCACCTAAAATGGAGACAATTATGAGTGCCTTGAGTGAAGCTAATGATGCAGCAATCACATATGATCTGGGAGATCTACAAACAACTGAGATATAGGATTTGTTATTCAGTGGTCACATATCCATTTTGGAATGCATGAAGAAGAGTTGGGACAATGACTATGCCTTGTTGAAGAATCTTTTTGTTGATTTTTTTTAGCTCATATGAATATGCATAGTCTGTGTGTATATATATCCAGGATTGTACATAAACTTTTGATGAGACCTTTAGTTTCCAGAACCCCATATTTGCCATTGATGTCAAAGGGGGAGTGTAGGAAAGTGAAAAATGTTGATCTTAGGGAGATTTTTTTACTTTTGAAGTCCGGTTGTTAGATTTTTGGTTGCAGTGTATAGTGTTTTGGTTTAGGTTCCGACACTTGTCATTTTTCACTAAGTATTGCCATCAATGCCAAAGGGGGAGATTGTTGGCAAGAGACATTGCATAGATGAACCAATGTTGTCATTGATGGCGACTAATGCTAATGCACCCATCTGCATAGCTCAATTTGTTCATACTGAAAGAGTAATTGATTTTGGTTAAGTCTGGTAGACTGGAAAACAAAATATTTGACAGAGAATAGGTTGATCGATACGTACTTCAATACATGTTTATATCTTGTGTTACGAATCTTAGGGAAGCATTATGGATGTGTTATCTACCATATTCCAAGTTTGTGGTATTCGGTGTTGACTCGTGGTTGAGTTAGACGATCTGGTGTGTTGGTTCTCAGTTTGCCAGAGCAATTTAGCAATATTATGTAAATAATCATTGTGTGGATTATGTGGATTGATTTTGGTGCTCAGTTATGTGATCGTGGCATGTTGTTATACAATTTTGGTAGTGTGTGGACAATTATTTTTGGTCTGCATATGCATTAGAGTTCGAATTGAGCCGACTTGGTATACACGTTTCATTATTTATAAAAAAAAATTCTTGAAGCCGACATGTAGAAGATCTAATTTCATGTTGCAGATATATAAGTCAGATGGATATGTTCATTTTATATATCGAGATATGTGTGGAAAGTGTTTATGATCGATTGTGCACAATTTCACGTACGCAAATAAAGGATTTGTGCTCCAGAAGATTGCAGATCAGAAGAATAGAGCAGTGTGAGACTAAAGTATTTTGTGCTTAACCAAAACTATATTTTGGCATTTTTAGATGTTTTTTTTTAGTTTAGACATTCCAATTATCTTTTGTAAAAGATATTGTAAGACATCAAGTCTTCTCAGGGTTGTAGCCTTTATTGTTTTGAGCAGTGAGCTCTAAGTAGTGTGCTTGAATGCATGTGCATTCTCCTATGTAATATTTATATACTTCTACAGAGTATATTTATATTGTGGGTTCATCCCCATCATGGTTTTTCCCTTAACCGGGTTTCCATGTAAAAATCTTGGTGTTATGGTGTTGTTGATTTCTTTGTGTTTCTCCATTTTCCTTTTGTTCATTTGCATTAAGTGGTTGAAAGAACAAGTTAACAAAGTTAAAAATTGTAGAACACTTATTCACCCCCCCCTCTCAATGTTCCTTGATTCCAACACCCTTGCCTCCATTTTGGCTTCACACACCTTTCCATAATTATTTTCACCTCTTGAATGCTCCCACACTCTAGACCTCATGCACAAAACATGGATGAAATATCTGTGTTTGTGCAATATTTTTGGTTTGCAAGCAAAAATTCATACTCGAGGACCTGCCGCACCTGAATAAGAAAAAATGGGACATCTATAGTGAAGATGATCTTCAATCGCTTAATGATGATCTTGCCGCAAAATGCCATTTGTTATTTGGAGGCTTTTAGGCTAAAGTTCACCTCCATATTCACAATCCTATTTCACCTTCCTCCACAGACTTGATCCACAAACAAAAAAAAGAATGAAATGAATTCACCCCAACACAAAGATAAAAGGCAGATCTCCCACGACTCCAAAAATGGTAATAAATCCTACATACGTATGACTTGGAGGAAATAAATGCAAATCATCCAAATACACCACCTCACTGTACGCTGATCTCCCTACCAACCCGAAGGTCAACAAAATAGATGGAAATAAATGTGGTAGTCCTACTGCTAACTCAATTAGCCATAATTTCATCCTTCCCTCTCTCGCGCCAATTCGACAGTATGTCGGTCTCTACCAATATCATCCCACCACCTTGGTCGCCATTTTGTACAATGAGTCTGCCAGTACATTACCCTCCCTGTACACATGGGTGATTTTGAAAATTTTGAATCCTACTAGTTTCCTTCGAATGATGCGTAGCAATTTGTCAAATTTCCACACATGAGCATCCCCATTGGCAATTGCTTTAATCACAACCTGGGAATCACCTTCCAGGTGTAATTGAGTTTTTTTGCCAAATCCACTGCCAACATTGCCACCTGGACTTATGCATCATTATTGGTTCTGATCCCCATTTTTTTCTTTTCCATTGCAAGGATGTTACCTTCTACATCCCTAGCAACACATCCAACTCCCGATGGTCCAGGATTCCCTTTTGATGCTCCATCAAAATTTACTTTCACCCATCTGGGCTCCGGTTTGGACCATTCAACGTCCTCCCTACTCTTCCTAGGATCAACCCTATGATGCCCATTAACATACATTATTTTACAATTATATTATTATACTGTATCTTTTTAATTTTTAAAAATTTACAGTTGTAGTATGGGTTGGATTATGATGATGTCAGTGTGCTAACTAAAATTATTAAAGAATTAACTTACAAAAATGATAAAAATATAAAACAAATAAAATGTATGACCCACATAAAATTTTCAAACTAGTTAAGGTTAGGAGGGATATGATTAAGATTAAGAATAAAATGAGATTTTTGTTCTTCAATAATGAGTTGATTAAGTTGTCCATGCATGGCAAGGTTAAGAATATTTCATAGGTGAAGGTATTGAGTATCCACATTAATGGATATTTGAGTGCTCCTACCCTTAAATATGTTGCCTAAACCATGAAAAAACCTACCACCCTAAAGTGTGCCAATGCCTTTTTCAACACTACAATAAAGTCATTATTTCTAGAGTTGGACCAACTATTCCAACCTCCCTAAAACCAACCTTTGTAGGAGTTATTTTTCCCATTCCAAAATGGCATCACCAAAAACAACACCCATCAGAAATCAATAAGTTGAATTGTGTCGTCAAAAAAGCATTACATCAAAATCTATGTTTTGATATCATTTAATAGTGAAGCCACTTATTGAAAATAATTTATAGATAAAATTTTACTCATTATACAATAGAAATTCAAAACTTTCAAATGTAAAATGTATCTCTTATATGACTATCAAAGTAAGCATTAAACAAACATTCAAACAATATTTTGGATTGAATTAGAGGAATAAAAAACTTCTTGAAGTTGTATTTTGAAAGTGCTCAAAAGAAAACAAAAAACTAAACCATTCATTTGCAAATATACTTTTTCATTTAAAACTATGGATAAGAGAGCACAAAGCATAAAAATGAGGTTCAAATGTAATCAAGTATTTACCTTATATCCAATTGCACCTCTATTTGAGTTTGAGAGGTAATTGCACCCAAGTGAAAGGCCTTAAAGAAAGCCTTCAATATCTCTAGTTGTACATTGTAAATGTGGATATGCTCAAGAGTTGAATGTGGAATCGTAGCTACATTGGTTACTCACTTAAGCAACATAACTTTACATTCATGGATTGTGTGTGTAAATGATAAATTTGATCTTGGATTTATAATTTTTTTGTTGAGATGAATGGAGGGCTAGGATTTGATCTTTGATCATGAATTAACTCTTATTGTTAATGAAGTATATTTGGAGAGGTGGTAATAATTAGCTAGTTGTCTCATGTTGATTAATGAGCTAACTAAATAAATTGATTAGTTAACTAAACTGATTGATGAATCAATCCAATTTAGTGTAAATCATGTTTTTTTATTAAATTACTTATGGATATTATATTTATTTAAATTTATTTAATATTTATGAAAAATAATTTATTAAAATATTTTAATATGGTATTTTATTTATTTTAAAATTAATTAAATAATAATGATTATTTAATTAACGTGATTTTGGTGAAGGTTGATTAACTAATAGAATATGAATTATTTTAATGAGTGGATCAGGGATGAGATTCTAGTGTTTACATTTTGTCCTTCTGAGACAACATTGCAATTTAGTAGAAGCAATATTAAAAAAAAAATATAATGCTTTTTGGGATGAAGAAGGTGGTGATATGTACCAATCAGTTGGAACAAATGAGGTTATAAATTTGGAGGCATAATGCCCCCTCAAGAGGTTGGGATAGCATAAGTGACCTATTGAAAGAAAAAAATGATTAAAAAAATGGGGATCAATGGAAAAAATAAAGGGAAAAAGATGATAAAATAGAGAAGTGAGATGAAAAAGAATGAAGGGGGTGAAAAATTGATTAGGGAAAAAAATCAAGGTTTGAGATGAATATATAGGAGTAGAGGGTGAAAATATATTGTTTTCATCCTTAGACCCTAGAGTACATAGAGTAGATCAAAGATAGAAAATGAGTAAAATAGAGCATGTTCCACTAGATTGTCACTAGGTAGAGTGAGTGTAACAATATAAACAACCAAGTTGGGGTCTTCAATTGATTGACAAGAGTTTCTTGTATTAGGAATGAGGTCATAAGGTCCAATATCCTCCCCACCCACATGGCATTAGAGGATGTGTCATGCCAACATCATCAATCATGTTAAAAAGCTTACTCAACACACTATAGTTTATAGGGGCAACCCAATTCTTGTAGTCTAAATAATAATAATAATAATATAAGCAACCAACAAGTGCAAGTATACTGATATGTGCCTAAAAACTAGACTTAGGGGAGAATCTATTATAATTAACTGGGAATAGAAAAGTAGGTCATCACACATGCTAAACCATGAAAATCATGATTTAGTGTGTGTATGGGATAGCATGTTGCACGTGCGTAACAAAATCATATGTGCCAATTTTGATGTAGACAAGATTAATACATATGTAAGGAATGTCAGGCGTGCTTTCATCATTAGGTGTATCCACTCACAAGATGCACTTGTAGCCAAATGTATGTATGTCTCTACTTTGGCATTTTGTCATGAAGTATTGTATGTGTTAAAGGTAAAAATTAGTTTACTTTAAATTTAATATTACATTACTATGAGCATAAAAAAACATTAAATAAGGTACCTAGCAACAAAAGATAAAGAATGCTATCAAATATGTCACTACATTGCATGGACATCTATGTGACAAGTTGTCATTTGTGTGGTCCAAAACATTGAAGTACTTTCAAAAAGTAGCTAGTTTAGTCCAATAGTTCACCTGACATATATAACCAAAAATAGGAATGCACCAACACTATATTCAGTAATACAAATATAAATAAATATGCTAACTAACAAGATCTAACTAATTTTAATTAGAAAATATACAGGAATAATTAATATGAAAGCACTTACAAATGTCCATGTGGTTGAGTGCTCTCAAAATACTTGAAAAAATAAAAGAAAAAATGCTTGGGGCTATCTAGGAGCTTGCCTTTATGCCAAACCCCTATATTGGTCATTAAATTTCCACAAACAATCAATCATATATATAGTAAAAAATAGTGTGTTCCTATCCTAAGTGCATGTAGTAATTAAGAGCAATGCCACCATAAATAATATAACTAAAATGAGAGAGACAATAAAGATGTGAATATCTTGATGTCGTTATGGGAATTACAAAAGAATACTAGAATATTAATTAAAAAAAGTAAAGAAGATAAGAACAAATATGTAAGGACAATATCACCTCTTGAAGGAAGCCAAAGAGGACAAGAGTTAAATGTTAAATTTCATAATTCCTTTAACATGAATATTTAAGAAGTGACATTGATGTGCTCACAAGGAGGAACAAATTATAAAGAAGATCTATAAGAAGCTATAGAAAGAGTTATAGATAGTTGTAGATAGGTTAAGAGTGTAAGAGAGTCAATGTGTGAGAGAGTGTGTGGTAAAATAAAAGATAGAATCAAAATGGGAAAGAAGGAAGGAGAAGAAGCTATAAATCCATTTAGATTTGTCTCAAGTGGTTACCACCAACCTAGGTAGGTTACATGTTGTGAAATTCTCAAAAAGGGTCAACACATGAGAAACCATCATGAGACACTAGTGCATTATGCAAACATCCATGTGTAGCACTAGTGTCCAAATAATTTAAGCTCTAGAAAGAATGAAAAATAATAAAATATAAGGTTTAGATAGTTTCAACATCATTTTGACAAAAAGATACAAGAGAAGACAAGGGATTCATACCATGGGAGGGGAAAGGCTAATACGAGGGTTTAAATAAACACAAAAATACATTAGGGGGGATACACACCAATGTGAGTGCAAAACATAGAATGAAATTGCAAGGGAATAGAATTTTCTATTTACCCCCACTTAAGTGAGCTTATGAAAATGTGTGAATATGCATGCTAAATTATAGAAAAGGAAATACTAGAAAGTAAACAACATCATTAAACCCCCAAAAGATAATATACAGGAAGGATAAAGCTCTTCAAGCAAGGGGACCATGCCCCTAGGTTGATAACTAGATATGCTAGACAACAAAACCTACACAAGGCAAAGAGTGTCAAAAAATAGAAATCTACAAAACAATGTGTCAGAACATTATAAACATATATCTAAAAACATGAACAATACATACACAAGGCATAAAAGCACATAGAAAACAAACAAAGAAAAAATTTGGATTAAAAATATGAAAGAGACCTTATTCCAAAAGAGGTCTCAATACTTTGCATCATCCCCACAATACAATGAAAATAAAAGATGTGACAAATAGAGAAATCATAAAATAGTAAGAAGAATGTAATGAGTTGATTGGTTTCTCTAAAGAGATAATATACACAAAAAGATAGGGAATCAATCAATACGAAAGAGTATCTATGACTTGGGCACTATCTTGCTCTATCATAGGGGTAATGCAAATCACATTTAATACTTTCATGAAAATTAGACATTATAAACTATGTTGCGGGATGACAAGGAGATACTAAAAAGGTAAGTCATATAAAGTGCATGGTCTAGCAAAGCCTATTACTAGATGAATCAAATACTACTAAAATAAACCATGTGAATCACACAAGCTACAAAATTTTATTATTGGGTGGCTTATAATCTACCGACATTTCAAGGAGCATGCAGCTAAAGTGGATGCACATATATGTGAATGCATATGTAACTAGATTGTATGCCCGCTTAAAAGATCTACAAACATAGTATGTAAAAATTTAAGGCATTGTAAAGGAGAAGAAATAACAGGGGGGTTGTTAGAAAGAATACTTGCCCCTAGAACAAACTGTTTGTACCATTCAAAATATAGGTGAGGAAAATAATGATGAAGAAGGTTGTCTTATGAAACCAAAAAAAATATGGTTGTACTTAAGATTCAACATACCACTATGAATGACAATAAAGGAAGAAATTAATCTACATGTGCTACATAATGGGGTAATGACATAATATATGAAGAGATATATAGAGACTTCATGGGAAAATAGAAGAGAGAAAGATAGAGGTTAACTCTATACCATGTGTTAGTTACAAGATGTGATTATAAAGGTCCCTCAATACCATAACAAAGGAAACCAAATAGAGTTATGTAGATATTTTATCATATTATAATAGATTGATCTCAATTCCATAATATAAGACGACTAATTAATAAAATAGAGGTGATCCTCATTGTCACACATCATGTAAAGAATAAGAAAGTACATCAATAGGAGAAAGAGTGATGACACTTGTATTGAGAAGGCGTTGTTGGCAAGAGATGCTACCAGAAGAGATAAGTGCTTGAGGAATGTTTGGATGTTGTCATTGATGGCAACTCAGATCAGAAGTTTCATCTAAAATATGCAGAATCATTCTAACAAAAGTTCGAAGTCTATTTTGCTTAAGTCTGGAAGGTGGAACACAGTAAGAGTACATTGAGTAGAGCTCAATTTTGGGTGCACATTTTTCTTTGTGGTGGAAAATGTTGGACATTACTACTGCTAGGATATGTTGTTGTCATTGATGTCAACATATTCATGTGTTTTGGTGTTCTGGTAATTGCAGAGAGTTGATCTGGTTGGTTTATCTATTTGATATGCTCAATCAGCTAGAGATACTTGATTCAGAGTTGGTTTCATGATGCTATGTGGTGATTTGATCAGGTTATGGATTTTGGTTTGAGGATTGGCTTTTCACTGTTCAGTGTTGTAGTGTTCTGGTGTTTGATACGTTGTACTCCAAAATGATTATATATTGAGTTGCAAAATTGGGAGAGTGTTTGGGATGCTCATGTGTAACTTCAATTCAAATGATCTATTATTTGGTGTTCCACAAGTTATCTTTCTAGTCCCAGTTGCTATTGTTTGAGTATTCTTGAGTATCAGCGTGTTGGTCGACGAATATTTGATTAAGTGGTGTTGGTGCAGCTATTGCGAATGGTTCTAACGCACTTGTTGGTGTTTCCTAATCATCTCATATTTGTTTTCCTAGTTTACATTGATCATGGTGCGCATTATTGAGGATCTTATGGGTCTAGTGATGCTCTTCATGTTATGCGACATTTTTTGGTGGTGTAGCATGTTGCAGATGATCTTGGCGAGATTTTTGGTGGTGTTTGTGTTCGAAGATTTTTATTTGGGTCATGCTATGTCATCACGACATTGTATTGGTTTGGTGGTTGATTTATGTATCGTGTGATGTAATTTTGTAATTAGGTCTTAAGGGTTGAGCTAACCTTGTGGTCAATGTTGATGATTTGTATAAATAGGTGTTATATTCATGTAATTTGGAGATCGGTGGTTGTTAGAGGTTGTGTCTACGTTATTAGAGAGTGGTGTATGTGCAAATAAGCGAATTCATCTTTTGATGTAAAGTGTTGAGCAGAGAGTGTTGCAAGGCAGACAAATGTGGTTAACCGGAATTGTCATCAAGCATTTGAAGATGCTATTCTTTCAGTTCATGTAAACCAAATTGTTGTCCGAATTTTCTTGTAAGGTAGCGAACCTTCCCTGAGGGTTGTAGCCTTCTAGATTATCATATTTTGAGCAGTGAGCTCTATGCAGTGTGCCTGAATGCATGTGCATTCCCCATTATAATATTTACACATACTACTGCAGAGTATCATCTTATTGTGGGTAGGTTCCGACTGTGGTTTTTCCCTTAACCGGGTTTTCCACGTCAAAATATTGGTGTTATGTGTGTTGTTTTTATTGTGTTTATCTTTGTTCTTGCTACAGTTGATCAGATTTGAAATTGTTCTTAATTTATTTAATTCGATGAAAACTGATTCCCCCCTCTCACTTTTCCTTCATTGTTGTTGCCAACAATTGGTATCAAAGCTAGATCCTTCGGAAGAAGCTTGACCGCTTGAGGAGATCTGGGATGGTAACCTATGTTTTCAATAAAGAGAGAATGAGATTTGATGGAAGCAATTACACTGTATGGAAGGACTAGATGGAGTGTCATTTGAAGTGTCTTGGAGAAGACTATTAGAAGATTATAAAAAATACCTACAATGTTCCTCAGAATGGTTTGGTTAGTGCAAGTGAGATCAAGGATGTTGAACATAACATAAGTGCTAAAGAAGCATTGCTGAGTGAGTTGGATGATTCTGAGATGACAAATGTGATGGGCTTGCAGACTACACATGAAATCTGGGAGAAGTTAGAGACCTTGTATGAAGGATATAGACATGTAAAAGTTGCTAAATTGCAGAGTTCGAAAGGAAAGTATGAGATGTTGAAGATGGGAGAAGATGAGAACATATAATCCTTTATGGCTAAAGTGAATGAACTTGTCATGAACATTAGATGTGTCGGTGGAACTCTTGAAGAAGATGAGATTGTTGCTAAAGAGTTGAGATCTTTGCCTCCTTACAAATCTAAAGTTGTTGCTATTGATGAGATCTGGACTGTGACTACAGTGACAAGAGACATGCTAGTTGGCAAGCTTGTTGCATTTGAGTTGAGTAAATTTGGAGAATCACATGGTAAATCTGAGTGTGCATTTAAGGCCTCTATATCCAGGAAGCAGAAGTATGATCTGGGAGAAAGTTCATCTAGGGTTTCCAGATATGAAATAGAAATGAGAGAGATGGAAGAACAGGAAAGAGAGTTGGATGAGCTGGAAGCACTTATTGCTCGGAGATTGCCTAAGGGAGCCGGTAAGTATAATGGAAAGTTACCTTTGAAAGTTTTTTCTTGTAATAAAATAGGACATTTTTCTTCTAGGTGTCTTGAAAGGATGTCAAAGTATGATAGGCATGATAAGCATGATAGATATGAGAAGCATGATAAGCCCTATAAGCCTAATCAAAAGTTTAGATATCAGAAGAAATGTTATTATGTTGTTGATGAAGGTGTGACAGATGAAGAGTCTGAGAATGGGAATTCAGAAGATGAATTTGTATTTATTGTTATCAAGGAAGATAATCTGGTATCGGTGAATTCTACAAGATGCATTGTTGAGGAGAAAGCTTTGGCTGCTAACATTGAAGAGAAAGATGAATGGGTAATTGACATTGGTTTTTCACATCATATGACAAGTGATAAAAGCAAATTTGTGAATATGGAGAAGTATGGTGGTGGTATAGTGAGATGTGGAGATGATAAAGCTTGTGTAATTCGTTGTAGAGGTGTTATTTCTCTTGATGGTAAGCATAATATTGATGATGTCTTATATTTTGAAGGTTTGAAGCATAATATTTTAAGTGTTGGAAAGATGGTTGATAAGGGATATGATTTGCAATTCAAGAATGGTAAATGCAAGATTCTAAATGCCTCTGGCATAGAGATTGCATCAGGAACTAAGACTAAAGATAATATCTTTCATTTAAATGTTGGTGAGAAAAGTTGTTTGATTGCTCAAATAGATGAAAGCTGGTTATGACATAGAAGGACATGTCATGTTAATTTTGACTGCATGGTTAGGATAAGTTCTACTCAAGTTGTTAGAGATTTTCCTAATATTGTGATACCTTCTAATCCAGTATGTAAAGAATGTTAGTTGGGAAAGAAAACAAGAATTTTATTTAAAAGTAAGTTGTATACATCTAATGGATTATTAGATCTTGTGCATACTAATTTGTGTGGTTCTAAAAGAGTGAGAAGCATGGAGGGTGACAAATATTTCATGTTGTTGATTGATGACTATTCTAGAATGACGTGTTTTACCTTTCTAAGTGAGAAATCAAAAGCACGTGAGAAATTCAAGATATTCAAGGCTAAGGTGGAGACAGAGACAAGATTGGAACTCAAATGTCTGAGATCTGACAGAGGAGGATAATTCACATCTGATGAGTTTGATTCATTTTGTGACAAGAATGGAATTAGAATACATTTATTTGCTCCTAGAACCCCTTAGTAGAATGGAGTTGTTGAAAGGAAGAACAAAACTATTTTGGATGCTACTAGGACTATGTTGATTGAAAGGAATATTCTGCAGACCTTTTCGAGAGAAGTTGTTATCACTGTTGTATATACATTCAACCAGGTGCATATAAAAGGTGATTCCGGTAAGATTCCTATGAGTTATGGTTTAGTCATCTTCCTACAGTTAGATATTTTTTAGAATTTTTGGAAGAAAATGTTATATCAAAAGAGATGAGGATATAGGAAAGTTTGATGCAAGATGTGATGAAGGAGTCTTCTTGGGATATTCTACTAAGAGTAAGGCTTGCTAATGTTACAATAAGAGGTTGAGAAAGATAGTGGAAAGTGCAAATGTGAAGGTTGATGAATGTAATGAGAAGCATATTAGAACATGCAAATATGAGTTTGATGATCAGGATGTTATTTCAAAGGAAGTGCAGACTGAGATCCTAAAGCAAAATGATCTGGTAGAGATAGTTAATCCGGATATTGTTGCTGATGGTGAAGAAGTTCAGGAACCTAAGAATTAGAACAATCAAAAGACTCAAGGTATGTAAGATTAAATCATTAAGAAAATTAGATTATTGGTGACAAAAATAAAGGTGTGATGTCTAGGAGAAGGATTGTTGTTGAAGAGACATGTTTGATTTCAAGATTGAACCTAAATATGTTGTTGAAGCTTGTAATGATGAGAATTGGATAAAAGTTATCGAAGAAGAGTTGAATTAGATTGAGAAGAACAATACATGGGAACTTATTCTGAGAGCTAAAGAGAAGAATGTGATTGGTACAAAATGGGTGTTCTGCAATAAATTGAGTGAAGTCGGTGAAGTGGTAAGAAACAAAGCAAGATTGATGTGTAAGGGATATTTACAAAT
Source organism: Cryptomeria japonica (assembly GCF_030272615.1). Taxonomy (NCBI): domain Eukaryota; kingdom Viridiplantae; phylum Streptophyta; class Pinopsida; order Cupressales; family Cupressaceae; genus Cryptomeria; species Cryptomeria japonica. The sequence continues at coordinate 17,790,085 of NC_081413.1, read as the reverse complement.
GGAAGGAATTGATGATGGTGGCTAGAATTGAAGTTGTTAGACTACTTCTTGCATATGTTGTTTATAAGAAATTCAAGGTATATCAGATGGATGTAAAGTCAACCTTTTTGAATGGTGATTTGGAAGAGGAAGTCTACATTGAGCAACCAAATGGATTTTCTTTATCAGATGAAGGAGACATGGATTGCAGATTGAAGAAAGCACTGTATGGACTTAAACAAGCCCATAGAGCTTGGTATGCTAGATTGGACATGTATTTGATGAAGTTGGGATTTTATAAAGGTATTGTTGATAGTAACTTATACTTTAAGTTTGATAATGATAACATTTTGATTGTTGAAGTTTTTGGTGATGACATTATTTCTAGAGGAGATGATGATTTGAGTAAGAAGTTTGTTGATGACATGCAAAAGGAGTTTGAGATGTCTATGATAGGTGAGATGAAATTCTTCTTAGGATTGCAAATTACATAGATTGATAAAGGCATTTTTATTTCTCAATCTAAGTATGTCAAGGAATTATTGAAGAAGTGTGGGTTAGCTGATTCCAAACCCCTTGGAACTTCTATGGCAACTGGATGCAAGTTGTCTAAGCATGACGAATCTTAGAAAGTTAATCAGACCTTTTATAGATCTATGGTCAGTGGAGTACTATACTTGTCTCAGACTAGTCTAGACATTATGAATGTTGTTTGTCTTTGTGCAAGATTTCAAGCTAATCCTAAAGAAAGTCATGTTACTATTGTGAAGAGGATTTTCAGATACTTGAAGGGGATAGTTGACTATGGTTTGTGGTATCCGAAGAATGATGATTTCATGTTACATGCTTATACTAATGTTGATTGGGCAGGTGATATTGATGACTTGAAGATCATTATCGGTGGAGCATTCTTTCTAGGGAAGAATTTGGTCTCTTGGGCAAGTAATAAGCAAGATGCTATTTCTCTATCCACTGCAGAAGCTGAATACATTGTTGGTGCTAGAAACTGTACTTAGTCAGTTTGGATGAAGAAGATGTTGAAAGACATTAGAGTTATTTATGATGATCCTACTATTATATTGTGATAATTCAAATGTTATTAATATTTCCAAGAATTTGGTACTGCATTCTAAAACAAAGCATATATCAATTAAGTATCATTTCTTGAGGGAGAAAGTCAGTGATGAAGAAGTCAAATTAGAATATATATCTACAAAGGATCAAATTGCAAATATCTTTACTAAGCCTTTGCCTACAGATACATTTGTATATCTGAGAGATAAGTTAGGGGTTTCTACCACTCCCGATGAGAACTAGATGCATTGAGATACATCAATCCAGAGGACTTCATGGTCTTATCTTCCAATTCAGATTGATGAGTGGGTGTTGCTGCTCCGGGGGTGTAGTCAGTGTATGGTTTAGATATTAAGATTTGTGAGTTTATCCTAAGGGGGAGAGATTTTCCTTCTTAGAGGGAGAGATTATTTGGTAAAGGGGAGAGAATAATGATCTATATGTAACTTTGGCATTGTTGTCAAAGGGGGGGAGAAGCATGTGAAAAACAACCTTATCTTGGAAGCTTTGTGTGCATGATCTTAGGGGGAGATTGTTGGTGTTGATTTCTTTCTTTGCATTGATTATTTTTTACATTCATATGTTTCCATCAATGCCAAAGGGGGAGATTGTTGGATATTGTTGCTGCTAGGATTTGTTGTTGTCATTGATGTCAACATATTCCTATGTTTTGGCGTTTTGGTGCTTCGGTGATTGCAGAGAGTTGATCTGGTTGGTTGATTGATATGCTGAATCAGTTAGAGATACTTGATTTAGAGTTATTTTCATGATGATATGTGATGATTTGATCGGGTTATGGATTTCGATTTGAGGATTGGTTTTTAAGTGTTCAATGTTGCAGTGTTCTGGTGTTTGATCAGTTGTGCTCCAGAATAATTATATCTTGAGTTGTGGATTTGGGAGAGTGTTTGGGATGTTCATGTGTATCTTCTATTCAAATAGTCCATAATTTGGTCCTTCGCAAGTTATCTTTCTAGTCCCAATTGTTGTTGTTTGAGTATTCTTGAGTATCAGTGTGTTGATTGATGAAGATTTGATTAAGTGGTATTGGTGTAGCTATTGTGGATGGTTCTAACATTCTTGTTGGTGTTTTCTAATCGTGTCCTATTTGTTCTACTAGTTTGCATTGATCCTTGTGCGTGTTATTGAGGATCTTATGGGTTCGGTGATGTTCTTTATGTTATGAGACATTTTCGGTGGTGTAGCGTGTTGCAGATGATCTTGGCAAGATTTCTGGTGGTGTTTCATGTTCAAGGATTTTAATTTGGGTCCATGCTATGTCGTCACAACATTGTATTGGTCCGATGGTTGATTTATGTATCGTGTGATGTAATTTTGTAATTAGGTCTTGAGGGTTGAGCAGACCTTATAGTCAAGGTTGATGATGTTAGGCCCAGTATGGAAAGCTAATGTACTGAGAGGGGAGGGGTGAATCAGTACTTCAAAACTTTTCTTCAATAATAAATTTACTATTATGCATAAACATAATAGTGCAGTAACATAATATAATGTTAAAACAAATAGATAAACAATCATACATGATTCACTCCATAACACATATATTTTGGTTACATAGAAACTCTTGGTTAGAGAGAAAAACTGTGGTGGGGATGGCACCCACAACTTCACTACTGCAATAATAAAGAGTGCTCGGTTAGAGCTACATGTTTAGCTATTTCTGATAGCTTACCCTGTTAGGAGTAACAAGTCCTGTTAAATCTACCTTGCTAAAGGATTTTACAACACTTAATCTAAATGTTGCACCTGGTTAGAGGCTTTACAATTTATAGACTTGTTTAGAGTTTTTTACCCTGTTAAAGGTTTCTCTTACAACTTCAAAATATTACAATAAATCATTACAAATATCTGCAACTTTACATCTGGAATGTTATAGCAGATTCTATGTGCTCAGAATAGATTACCTTGCTTATAGCATACCTCGGTAACCCATATAGTAACTCGGTAAACCCTTATGTTTACTCTGTTCTTCGACTGTTCTCTGAAAACCTTCTCGATGACCTCTGTGTCTCTGTAACAGTCTTCTTACACTCATGCACATACCCTTTTAATTCTTAACTCATGTTGTATAAATAGATCTCTTATGTCAGCGATCCATTCATTGCTTCGATCTTACAAACATGATTTATCGAATGAATAACCATGTAAAATATTTCATTGGTTAGATGACCTCAAAATCATACACAATCTTTAAGTGCAATTTCCAATGTGATAACGGTTCTATGTGCCTCGATCTTGTAACACATTTTCATATGTATGTCCAGGTTCAATGAATCTGGTAACACGTTTCACTCGGTGTGTCATCTTTGCTGCTTGGTAGACATGAAATGATACTTAGTAGATAGCTCGGTGTAAACTACGCTCTGAAACTACTTTCTTCTGTAACTGACTAGACTGTGCATGCCGACTGAATATCTCGGTAGTAGTAACTGACTAGAGTATATAGAATAACTTTGACATAAAACTAATGGGAACTTGATAAGTAGTAACAATCTCCCCTTTTGACATTAGTTGAGATGTTTGACAAAAACTACTTTCAAAGTTATAACTCAATAATCTATATACTTGCAAAATTTGACTATACTGACAGTATATACAATAGTCAATGAAATAATATATCTAGATATACTCCCCTTATCAATATACTGTACAAAACTCTAATTTTGCATGCTCGGTGATCTGTTCTATGTGCTACTCTTGATCTTTGCTTACTGTCCTATTCACTGCTCTTGGATACTCTGCTTGCTCTGTTCGGTATACTCCCCCTGTATACTATACTCCTTTTGTTTGATACTATATCACTCCCCAATACTGTATTACTCCCCCTTTTTTGACAAACATCAAAACTTAATTACCATTCGGGGGTGGTAACTGATCAAAAATGGATTTGTACTTGGTCTGTGCTTCGGTGAGAGCGACAAAGAGGGCATTCTTTACACTGTCCATTAAAGAATTTTGTGCTTGAATATCAACTAATAATGATATTAAGCCATCTAGAGTGCTTCCCTCTTATGTAGTAGATAGGGAGGTGGCTCGATTGATCTATTCTTGGACGGATGAAAGATGAGGAAGGAATAATGTCTGAAGTATCATTATGTCCATCCTGATCTTGTGTTCTTCATTTCTTAGGTCCAATTGTTGAGCCATGAGCTGTTGTAGCTTTGTATACAAATTATGAATTGAATTTGGCTCTGTGGTCAACTTATTTGAGAGATCGGTGATCTCTTTCTCAATTGTCTCTGTTTTATTTTTATTGTCTTTAATGAATAAAGAAAATGTGCAGAGTTTCTGAAATAAATAAAGAATGTGCTTGAGTTGAGGAGTCAACTCAGCAATAAATTTGACAAGTTTAACTTTGCCAACAACTATAGCTTTCTGTACCTCTTCTATCATTTTTGCAGTGAGCTCTTTGTCTTTTAGCTTGCTTAGATATTCCGATGCATCGACTCCAGATGTCTCTATCTTTGTTAGGAGTTCATCCAGTTGAGTGTGGATGGCTGCATCTGTTGATACTGTAGCTTCAGGTAGCAGATCTAGTAAGAGTGCTTTCACCTTCTAAAGTACCTTATTTTTCTTTTGAATGGCCATTTGCTTCTCTTGTTCGGCCTTTGCTTTGCATAGTTCACTGAAATCAATGAGTGCTTGCCCCTTTAATTTTGATGTCTACATTGGGCAACACTATTGGTTTTGACAAATCAATTTTAAAACTATGCTTTTTCATCTTCTTTTCTTTACCTTTCACCGATGGAACTAAGACAATGGCTTGTGAGGCTTGATGACCCTCGGTAGGTTGCTCAGTAGAGGCAACACTTTGGTCGGTTTCTTTAGCCTCTGTAGTGTCCTTCGGTGTCTCGATACTCAGTGTCTTAGTTGCAACATTCTCAGTGCTAGAAGGTGCTTGAGATGTTTGTTCTTGAGTAGTACCTTCTCCTGTTGTAGACTTGTGACCTTCAGTGCCTTGCTCCATGTCATGAGGGGTTTCGGTTGAGACAAGTTGCATGATCGGTGGATAAGACTGAACTTGTTCCAAGACTGATTCACTAAATACAAGTTTTGCATATGCATTGCCTTCTATCATTTCCTATTCCGGTGCCTCTATATCCATGACATCTTCATCTATTTGAATGGTGTCAGTAGGGTCTTGCTCGGTAACATCAGGATCTTGCTCGGTGACATCAACAATTTCAATTTCAGCTTGCTCACTGACATCCTTGAATTTAAAGATTTCCTGCCATTTTGCTTTTGTCTCATTTTCCACTTCAATGTACAACCCATTCATCAGTTTTAAGGCTCTCTGTTTGAAAAGAAACTTTGAGTGGTAGGTTGTTAGATGTTCTTTTATTTCAGCTACTGACATGTCAGGAAATAGATGAACCAGACTTCTTTCTCTGATCTATTTCTCCGAGTCCATTGCATACTTCCACCTATTATCAATATGCAAGTAAAGTTCATTCGGAAGTGACTTAACTAGTTCCAATGGAGCTAACCGGAATTTTAGAAGTGTGCAGATGACAACTTCTTCAATTTGTCTCTTCTCATCACTATTTCTGGTTTCATATTTAACATATCTAAATGATCCAAATCCTCCATATTCTTTTAGATTAGCACAGAAGTTTTCAACACTATGTACATTTACCTTCTTGCTTTTGACAATCTAAAATTTGCTTGCATCCTCTGATTCGGTATCACTAGACTCTTTTGCCAAAATGAGTCTCTGAGTAGATTTCTTGCAGGTCTTTTTTACCTCGGGAACAGTAACACTCTTTGTTTTCTTACTCAGTGAAGCTGCAGACGCTCTAGTGTTAGGTCGCTTTGGAGGTGGGGTCGGTGAGGCCTTTGATGTGTCCTGTTTCTTTCTCTTCAACACTTTTCCCTTAGGCAATTCAGTGCTTAGTGTTATTGCTGCCTCTTGGGCTTTAGATTTCTCTTCGGTAATGGCAATGGTGCCTTTGACAGGTGTAGAGGAGGAGTCTTCTCCGAATTTCTCTGACAATGCCTTTATCATCTTTGTTGCCTTTCTTGTAGCTTTGGGTACTACAATGTTCATCTTTACCTTTTCCTTCACTTCTTCATAGGTTCCATACCTTAGCTCAGTAGCATGCCTTGGTAATGTAATAAATGCATCAATTTGCTATTGTGTGATGTCAAAATCAATTTTGTAACCCATCAGTGACAAAGATTGAGTTCTTGGTTCCACAACATTCACATAACAGTAATCGGTGTCAACTTCAAAACATATGTCATTTTTATATTTCTCCACTAGCTGGGGTGGAATCTGGTACCTGTTATGCATTTTCTCTTGAAATTTACTGAAGTAGTCATCCATAATATCATTGAAATTATCACCTAACTTCTTGATGAAGTCATTTATCTGATGGGTGATTGGTCGATGTAGTTCCCAAACAACTTTACCAACTAATGGAAAGAATTTTTCAAAATAGAAAAACATGCATACAAGCAATGATCCAAACTTTAGTGTATTAGCCGAGTTGTTCTTCTTCGGCTTCCTGATGGTGTTCAGATTGTCAAACAGGTTCTTCAGCAATACCTCACATAGATCAATTTTCATTCCCTTTTTCACAATTTTGTATGCTAGGTCTACTACTGCACAGGGTACACTGTTTTCCCTTGCTGATTGGAAGAAATAGTAACCTGTTACTCTTATGGCAAATTTTAGTTCTTCATCTGTGACATTGTTCAATTTTAATCCTCTGCAATCTGATTCCACTCCAGTTAAACTGGTCAATTCCTTCTGTGATATCATCTTTTGGGCTCGGGCATGATCATAAATAGGGTAACCGGTAATCAGATGAATGATTTCCTTGGTAATCTTAAATGGTTTCTCTTCTAGCCACATGAAATCATCGTGAACTCTGCTTAGAACAAACTTGATCCACTGGGGTTTGAACACATGGGGATAGGTTAGGGCTTCAGTCAATCCCTTGATCTTGATGTGCTAATACTTGCTATTTAATTTACCATCTGTGCATAATTCATCATAGGTGTCTTTAATTTCAACATGACCGAGTTCTTCAACATGACATTTGGTGAAGAATCTCACATCCTTGACTAACAACACTCTATCTGGGATGAGTGAAAAAGCGGTTTTGTCATCCGATTCAGATGCAACTTTGGGAGTCAAAGAGTATTTTAGTGAGGGCTTCTCTACATTCTTGACAACAATGGGATCTTGGATCTTAGGCACCATTTTAGATTTCAAATAAATGCTAACAAAGAATCCTTAGGGTTTCAGGATTTCAAACGGCAGACGCTTCACACTTAGCAAATAATAGCAACTTGATAAGATCAGTAAACTAGCTTAACAATGCGTTGAGATTGATGTAAATACCTTGAATTTTCTTTGTAGGACGTTTGATCGCCTTGGATTCGCTTTGCTCTGCTCTCTTGAAAATTTGATGAGTTGAAAATGACCGTGAAAATGCTTTTAAGTACACAATATGCCTTATCAGGCTCTGTGCAGGTTAGGTCAAAAATATTAAATGCACTCAGTTCCACTTAACTTTCTTTCCTTTTTCTACTTTAACCGAGTAACCAAACTTCCTTCATTCACTGACTTGACAGGTTTCCTGTATTCACCGACTTGACAGTTTTCCTGTATATTGCTTTAAAAGGCTTTGATAGAATTTCAAACTTACTATTACATCTTAATTATGCAGATTTGAATTAAGTACATAATAAAATAGGAACTATTAAGATTTAACCTTGATAGAATGCAGTCCCTTCATACCTTTACTAATTAATTTGGAATAGGTGCACCTAACTCGGTAGGTAAGGTGCTTTCTTCATTTGACACAATTGCCTTCTTTTTTCCAATTCATCTTTAATTTTTCTTTTATTTCCTCAATGTCTTTTCTAGGTTGATCTCTGCAATCTCCAGCCAAGTGTCCAACTTTGTGACAGTGAAAACATGCTATACTAGGATTTCTCCATGATCTTCGGTTGTTCATTCCAAACCTTATAAAACAGTTGGCACTTATATGTCCATATCTTCCACAACATTCACACCATATCCTTGTATTGTAATCCCATGGTATTGCAGAATACTGTCGGTAAGGATATGTGTGAGTTCGGTAACCTCTAGCATTTGCTCGGTGTGCATACCACATATAGTTCTTTTGCTTAAACCAACACTTCTCGGTACTATGTCCATATCTATTGTAGTTTTTACAAAACCCTTTGAATTTTGCCTTCTGATCATTTTTTACTGACTTTGTCCTACATTGATTAGATGTGTGACCATATTTATTGCAATTGTAATAATAACCTTTGGACTTAGTGACATTCGGTTGCTTACCTTTTCTGATTTGGCACATGTTGGCAGTGTGACCTTGATTTCCACAGTAGTTGCAAATAGGCTTCTTTCTTTTGATGTTATTCTTGTTTCCAGCTTGCTTTGATGATTCTCCTCTCTCGGTAGTATGAATTCCCTTTTCAGTAGAATCGTTTCCTTTGTAACCGAGTCCTGCATCCTTGTTGGGTCATCTTGTATTTAGTTGCTCATCCAACGTCTTCGTTGCTTCATAACTCTTCTTCAGCATTTCTTTGGATTTCTTCTCTGTTTCAAGTTCATCGGTCAACCTTGACACTTCAAGTTTCAATGCTTGATTCTCATCATCCTTCAGAATTGCTTCATGATGTGCATAACCTAGTTGATCTGACAGATTTTGTTGAATTTCAGTCAACCTTGTGATTTCATCATTCTTATCAGATACTAAAACTTCAAGTTGTTGTTTCTCTCTTTGTAGATCTCTTACTTTATCCTTGGCTGTCCTCAATGCATCAAGATTTTCAGTCATCTGTGTGCTGAAATGTTCATGTTCTCTTTTCATTGCTTTTAGTTGATCAACCAATGCTTTGTTCTTTTCTCTCAATACTCCAATCATTTCTTCAGTCTCTTCAGATATACTGTTATCAGATGATGTCTCGATTTCTTCCACTAACTCTTGAGAGTCCTGTAAATCATCAGATAATCTTCTTCTCACTTTCAAAGATTTTTGCATTTGCCTTTGCATGTCTGCAATCACTTGATTAGCATGATCCAGCTCTTCTTACATATATACAATCCTCCGAGATTGTTTATAGCCTTCCATTGATAAGATCTTTCTCTTTAGGCAATTAAACCCTTTTCCAAGATTGAAGCTCTGATACCAATTGTTAAGCCCAATATGGAAAGCTAATGTACTGAGAGGGGAGGGGTGAATCAGTTCTTCAAAACTTTTCTTCAATAATAACTTTACTATTATGCATAAACAGAATAGTGCAGTAACATAATATAATGCTAAAACAAATAGATAACAATCATACATGGTTCACTCCATAACACATATATTTTGGCTATGCAGAAACTCTTGGTTAGAGAGAAAAACTGCGGTGGGGATGGCACCCACAACTTCACTACTGCAATAATAAAGAGTGCTCGGTTAGAGCTACATGTTTAGCTATTTCTGATAGCTTACCCTATTAGGAGTAACAAGTCCTGTTAGATCTACCTTTCTAAAGGATTTTACAACACTTAATCTAAATGATGCACCTGGTTAGAGGCTTTACAATTTATAGACTTCTTTAGAGTCTTTTACCATGTTAAAGGTTTCTCTTACAACTTCAAAATATTACAATAAATCATTACAAATATCTGCAACTTTACATCTAGAATGTTATAGCAGATTCTATGTGCTCAGAATAGATTACCTTGCTTATAGCATACCTCAGTAACCCATATAGTAACTCAGTAAACCCTTCTATTTACTCTGTTCTTCGACTGTTCTCTGAAAACCTTCTTGGTGACCTCTGTGTCTCTGTAACAATCTTCTTACACTCATGCACATACCCTTTTAATTCTTAACTCATGCTGTATAAATAGATCTCTTATGTCGGTGATCCATTCATTGCTTCGATCTTACAAACATGATTTATCGAATGAATAACCATGCAAAATATTTCATTGGTTAGATGACCTCAAAATCATACATAATCTTTAAGTGCAATTTCCAATGTGATAACGGTTCTATGTGCCTCGATCTTGTAACACGTTTTCATATGTATGTCCAGGTTCAATGAATCTGGTAACACGTTTCACTCGGTGTATATCAACTCGGTGTGTCATCTTTGTTGCTCGGTAGACATGAAATGATACTCGGTAGACAGCTCAGTGTAAACTATGCTCTGAAACTACTTTGTTCTATAACCGACTAGATTGTGCATACTGACTAAATATCTCAGTAGTAGTAACCGACTAGAGTATATAGAATAACTTTGACATAAAACTAATGGCAACTTGATAAGTAGTAACAGATGATTTGTATAAATAGATGTTATATTCATGTAATTTGGAGATCGGTGGTTGTTAGAGGTTGTGTCTGCATTATCAAAGAGTGGTGTATGTGCGAATAAGCGAATTCATCTTTCGATGTGAAGTGTTGAGCAGATAGTGTTGCAACGTAGATAAATATGCTTAACTAAAACTATAATCAGGCATTGGGAGATGTTATTCTTTCAGTTCATGTAAATAGAGTTGTTGTCTGAATGTTATTGTAATGTAGTAGCCTGAAGGTTGTAGCCTTTAGGGTTATCATATTTTGAGCATAAAACTCTAGGCAATGTGCCTTAATGCATGTGCATTCCCCATCGTAATATTTACACATACTAATGTAGAGTATCATCTTATTGTGGGTAGGTTCCCACCATTGTTTTTCCCTTAATCGGGTTTTCCACATCAAAATCTTGGTGTCATGTGTTTTGTTATTATTGTGTTCATCTTTGTTCTTGCTGCAGTTGATCAGATTTGAAATTGTGCTTAATTTGTTTAATCCGATGAAACCTAATTCCCGCCTCTCTTGGTTTTCCTTCATTGTTGTTTCCAACAACTGGTATCAGAGCTAGATCTTCCGGAAGAATCTTGACCGCTTGAGGAGATCCAGGATGGAAACATATGTTTTCAACAAATAGAGTCTGAGATTTGATGGAAGCAATTATACTGTATGGAAGGACCAGATGGAGTGTCATTTGAAGTGTCTTGGAGAAGACTATTGGAAGATTACAAAGAATACCTACAATGTTCCTCAGAATGGTCCAATTATTGCTAGTGAGATCAAGGAGTTGAACATAACATAAGAGCTAAAGAAGCATTGCTAAGTGCCTTGGCCAATTTTGAGGTGACAAATATGATGGGCTTATAGACTATACATGAGATCCGGGAAAAGTTAGAGAATGTGTATGAAGGAGATAAACATGTCAAAGTTGCTAAATTGCAGAGTTTGAAAGGAAAGTATGAGATGATGAAGATGGGAGATGATGAGAACACATAATCCTTTATGGCTAAAGAGAATGAACTTGTCATGAACATTAGATGTGCCGGTGGAACTCTTGAAGAAGATGAGATTGTTGCTAAATTGTTGAGATCTTTGCCTTCTGCTTACAAATCTAAAGTTGCTATTATTGATGAAATCCAGACTGTGACTACAGTGACAAGAGATATGCTAGTTGGAAAGCTTGCTGCATTTGAGTTGAGTGAATTTGGAGAATCACATGGTAAATCTAAGACTACATTTAAGGCCTTTGTATTCGAGAAGAAAAAGTATGATTCGAGAGAAAGTTCATCTAGGGTTTCTAGATATGAAAGATAAATGAGAGAGATGGAAGAACAAGAAAGAGAGTTGGATGAGCTGGAAGCACTTATTGCTCAGAGATTGCCTAAGGGAGCTGATAAGTATGATGGAAAGTTTCCTTAAAATTTTTTTTCCTATAATAAGATAGGACATTTTGCTTCTAGGTGTCCTGAAAGGATGTCAAAGTATGATAGGCATGATAAGTATGATAAGCCCTATAAGCCTAACTGGAAGTTTAGATATCAAAAGAAATGTTATTATGTTGTTGATGAAGGTGTGACAAATGAAGAGTTTGAGAAAGGGAATTCAGAAGATGGAATTGTATTTATTGCTATCAGGGAAAATAATCTGGTGCTAGTGAGTTCTACAAGCTGCATTGTTGAGGAGAAATCTTTGGCTGCTAAGATTGAAGAGAAAGATTAATGGGTAATTGACAATGGTTGTTCACATCATATGACAGGTGATAAAAGAAAATTTGTGAATATGGAGAAGTATGATGGTGGTATAGTGAGATGTGGAGATGATAAAGCTTGTATAATTCGTGGTAGAGGTGCTATTTCTCTTTATGGTAAGCATAATATTGATGATGTCTTATATGTTGAAGGTTTAAAGCATAATATTTTGAGTGTTGGACAGATGGCTGATAAGGGATATGATTTGCAATTCAAGAATGGTAAATGCAAGAACTAAGACTAAAGGTAATCTCTTTCATTTAAATGTTGGTGAGAAAAGTTGTTTGATTGCTCAGATAGATGAAGGCTAGTTATGGCATAGAAGGATGTGTCATGTTAATTTTAATTGCATGGTTAGGATAAGTTCTACTCAAGTTAAAGATTTGCCTAAGATTGTGAAACCTTCTAATCTAGTATGTAAAGAATGTTAGTTGGGAAAGCAAACAATAATTTTATTTAAAAGTAAGTTGTATACATCTCACGGATTGTTCGATCTTGTGCATACTGATTTGTGTAGTCCTACAAGAGTGTTTCATGTTGTTTGTTGATGAATATTCTAGAATGATGTGGGTTACCTTTCTAAGGGATAAATGAGAAGCACTGGAGAAATTCAAGATATTCAAGGCTAAGGTGGAAACAAAGACACGATTGAAGCTGAAATATCTGAGATATGACAGAGGAGGAGAATTCACATCTGGTGAGTTTGATTCATTTGGTGACAAGAATGAAATTAGAAGACAATTATCTGCTCCTAGAACCCCTTAATAGAATGGAGTTGTTGAAAGGAAGAACAAAACTATTTTGGATGTTGTTAGGACTATATTGATTGAAGGGAATATTCTACAGACCTTTTGGAGAGAACTTGTTAGCATTGTTGTATACACATTCAACCGGGTGCATATAAAAGGTGATTCCGGTAAGATTTCATATGAGATATGGTTTGGTCATGTTCCTATAGTTAGATATTTAAATTTCTTTTGAAGAAAATGTTATATCAAAAGAGATGAGGATATAGGAAAGTTTGATGCAAGATGTGATGAAGGAAACTTCTTGGGTTATTCTACTAAGAGTAAGGCCTACCAGAGTTACAATAAGAGGTTGAGAAAGATAGTGGAAAGTGCAAATGTGAAGGTTGATGAATGTTATCAGAAGCATATCAGAACATGCAAATATGAGTTTGATGATCATGATGTTATTTCAAAGGAAGTGTAGACTGAGATCCTAAAACAAAATGATCTGGTAGAGATAGTTAATCTAGATATTGCTATTATCATTTAAGAAGTTCAAGAACTTGAGAATCAGAACAATCAGGAGACTCCAAGTTATGTAAGATTAAATCATTCACAAAATCAGATTATTGGTGACAAAAATAAATGTTTGATGACTAGGATAAGGATTTCTATTGAAGAGATATGTTTGATTTCCAAGATTGAACCTAAAGATGTTGTTGAAGCATGTAAAGATGGTAATTGGATAAAAGCTATGGAAGAAGAGTTGAATCAGATTGAGAAGAACAATACATGGGAAATTGTTCCAAGACCTAAAGACAAGAATGTGATTGGTACAAAATGGGTATTCCGAAATAAATTGAATGAAGCCAGTGAAGTGGTAAGAAACAAAGCAAGATCAATATGTAAGGGATATTCACAGATGGAAGGAATTGATTATGAGGAGACTTTTGCTCAGGTAGCTAGAATTGAATTTGTTAGAATACTTCTTGCATATGTTGCTTATAAGAACTTCAAGGTATATTGAATGGATGTAAAGTCAACCTTTTTGAATGGTGATTTGGAAGAGGAAGTCTACATTGAGAAACCAGATGGATTTTCATTATCAAATGAAGGAGACATGGTTTGTAGATTGAAGAAAGGACTTTATGGACTTAAACAAGCCCCTAGAGCTTGGTATGCTAGATTGGAAATGTATTTGATGAAGTTGGTATTCTGTAAAGGTACTGCTGATAGTAACTTATACTTTAAGGTTGATAATGATAACATTTTGATTGTTGAAGTTTTTGTTGATGACATTATTTTTGGGGGAGATGATGATTTGAGTAAGAAGTTTGTTGATGACATGCAAAAGGAGTTTGATATGTCTATGATAGGTGAGATGAAATTCTTCTTAGGATTGCAGATTACACAGAATAATAAAGGCATTTTAATTTCTCAATCTAAGTATGTGAAAGAATTGTTGAATAAGTTTGGGTTAGCTGATTCCAAACCCATCAGAACTCCTATGGTGTCTAGATGCAAGTTGTCTAAGCATGATGATCTCATAAAGTTAATCAGACCTTGTATATATCTATGGTCGGAGGACTCCTATACTTGACTCAGACTAGACCAGACATTATGCATGTTGTTTGTCTTTTTGCAAGATTTCAAGCTAATCCTAAAGAAAGTCATGTTACTGTTGTGAAGAGGATTTTTAGATAGTTGAAGGGGATAGTTGACTATGGTTTGTGGTATCCAAAGAATGATGATTTCATGTTATGTGTTTATACTGATGTTGATTGGCTAGGTGATATTGATGACCAAAAGGGCATAACCGGTGGAGCATTCTTTCTAGGGAAGAAGTTGGTTTCTTTGGCAAGTAAGAAGCAATATTCTATTTCTCTATCTACCACAAAAGTTGAATACATTGTTGTTGCTAGCAACTATACTCGGGTTGATAATATTCTATAGTTGAGGGTTATGAGAATCCACATGAATGGCTATTTGGGTGTTCCTACTATGAACTCTATTATCTAATCCACAAAAAACATATCACCCTCAAGTATGCGAATACCTCTTTAAACTCCATGTTTATGTCTAATAATATCATTATTTCTAGATTTGGACCAATTATTCCAACCTCTCCAAGGCCCACCTCCATAAGATTTACTTTCCTTATTCTAATCTGACATTATTTCTTGGGAGAAATATCTCTAACATGATGATATAATTAGACATGGATTCATGTATTGGGATGGTAGAGGAGCTTCCTCTATTTATAGTAGTTTTTGTTAGCTCCTCCCAATTGGTTTAGAAAGTTGTTGTATTTATATAAGGTAGAGTAATAGGGAGTTTTCATGGGGTTCCTATGTCCTACTTTGGTTGTATAGAGACATTCATTTAGTGATATGTAGCATGAGGAATAGAATTGGCTAAGTGAAACTGCTATAGGGATGGGTTTGAGAGTCATGATCATGCTTAGGGCTAACAATGATAGAGGAGATTGAGGAGTGAAAATTATATTTTTTTGCATATGGTAGTAGGTTGTGGTACAATCACCTTGGAGACTTGGCCTGCTAGAGGTGGTTCATCAATGATATCAATCATATGGTCTAGAGTTTATTTCTAGGGTGAAATCAATGGATCTTAGACAACTACCTACAATATGTTCAAACACCATATTATGTTATAGATAAAAAATACCATTTTATAGAGTGATATGGGCTAGACTGGGTATTCTAACAAATGATGAGCATATATTTATGTAACTTACCTAGGAGGAGAGTGAGCAGTGTCAATGTATGGATCCATTTTTTCCCATTGAGTGGTGTCACTTGGTGAGAATGTCATGGATTACTTGTGAGGATAAAGTATATACAAGAGCCATAATAGAGTACATGGCCCAATGATGATGGAGGAGACCAACATGTCTTATTATTATACACTGGTTGGAGTTATGAGACCAAATTTTGGTTACATAGAAGGAGATGTAGTGAATTAGGAGATATGATTGAGTTTAGGGATATAATAAAGCCTAGGATGAGGACAAGTGATAAGATGCTTAGGTATAGTGATAGGTGGCATCCATGGAAATATATGATCAAGAAGGATAGAGGAAAGATCAAGGATTGATATAGAGGATCTTCAGATGAGGCTAGCCATATTCTTATCTAGGAAGGATGTTGTAATTTCATAAACTATACTCCTTTGATTATGAGTCCAATTTCACACTCTCCTTAGAACTTGATTTATTTTTCCACTCCTCTAATCATTTTAAAACTATTGGAAGGCCTTTGGAAGAATCCTTCCCTCCCAATGCCCGAGAATCCATTTGATGCATTCCAATACAGTAGGCATTGAACCCACTGAACCTACAATTATTTCGAGATACCTCCAGTAGAATATCTCCTCCCACCCTCTCTACACCTACCCACTACTATTGAAAGGGTAAGGGGAAGGACCTACTATTTAAAGGGACATAATAGAGGTTGCACTTGATTCTATTCATAACATGGGTGGGTGGGAGTTCTAGTTTAGTAGGGCCATTTCTAGCCTTGAATTTAACACTCAACTCAAGAAGATGATTCATATCCTATTTCAATCTTCAACACATTTTATTTCACATGGCCCTAATATCTTGCATCTTGCTTTTTTGGGGCCTATTTTGGTGGGACTGTGTCAATTTTCTTGTATGTCCCAATCCAAAATTTACCAAAATTTTTGGGTATTTTTAGTGTCACTTTAACATTGCAGAATCTAGTCTCAATTTTTTAATATGACCATTTTATGTTGGATTTTATCAAAGTAAAGCTTAAAAATTATATATAAGCAGGTTACTTTCCTCATATGTGATAACATAATATACACATTGATTATGATATCCTTATGATCTAAAATTGCTACTAAAAGTGACTCTACAAGTCTACAAATATGAAGAATAATCACCAACATCAACTCTTCATCAAGTATTAATAATGATGGAAACTTCGAGGAATGTTGATGGATGATAACACATCACTAAATGATGATTGACATGTACCTCTCCTTAAGGGTTTGATATGATTTCTTGTTATTCTTGCATTTATAATTTTTAGCTTCATATATGATATCTATCCTTTATTAATATTCATTTATGTGATTCGTGTGTTCTTGAATTGATATATTCATCACCTTTCATTTAGGGTTCACTCTAACACACTTGTGTATGGCTCATTTTTCTGCTTATGCTCATCACAATCTTAGAAACACTTGAAATTTAGAGCACAAACTTTTATTTTAGATTCAACTTGGTTATCCATGGAGGTGGAAATCACCAAAACAAGGGCTTGATCAAGGCAAGCCCCTATATAGCCACAACATCGTTTTCCTCCTCTTTTGTATATTTGCAGGCTTAGATATAGGTTTTAGACCCAATTTACAGGTACACGAAGATGGAGTAGACTGAGACAAATATTTCCAAATTAAAAAGAAAAAGAAAATGTTTGGACTAGGGCACTTAGCACCAGTGTCCTACCAATTTGACATGAATTTTGGAAGGCTTGCAGTTTGGATGTTCATGATACCAAATTTGATACATGTTTACACTAAGACATCTGTCTAGACTAGGGTACCTAACACATCTGTCTAACTATTTCATGTTTATATTTTTGTCATAGGTGCACTTTTATGTCTTTGTTTCATTTATGTACTTTCCTGTATCTTTATATTTGTTTATCAATCTATTTTACCAGTTTATATTATCATTGTGAATGCATTAGGACCTAATTAGCTCACATCTAAATCAATCAAGAAATCTCTCATGCAATTATAATGGTGTAAATTTGGAATTGGAGTTTCAATGAATAAAACCACTAACTAGCCAAATTAACCATACATTGAAACAAGGGAGTAAATCCAATAGATCTAGCCACAATTTTATTAGAAAAGGATTGAGAATATTGATTAGATTTACCAATTTTTCTAGGGTGTGAGTCTCCTTCTTTCTAAGTTGAATTGTAATGTAATTATAAAATTAGGGTAAAATGAGGGACTATTGAAGTGATCTAACATAAATAGTAAGCTACAGATGTCCCATAAAGCTACCAATTGGGATATGGGCATAATAAGATGTGTAAAACTTGTCTCAAAAGTTCAACCTGATTTTTTGGGACCATGTAGCACTAATTTGCCTCGTTCCTTCAAATTTTCCATCGTCAAAAGCTGAACCTGTTTGTCACTGTCGATATTGCTGGATTTCTCAAGTATAGCTCCTGAACCTGTTCCTACACATAGAAAGAAGGCGAAAGATGTTGGGGATAGGAGTTTGCCTAAGTCAAACCTCAATTTTGGAATTATCCATGAATGAAATGATACAAATATTGAAATAAATGTTAGGGAGATATACCTTAGATTTGCAATTATCGATGATGATGTAATGGTTTGACAAATACATGGACATGAAAAACCCTAATCACACACATATGAGCTTGCATGAAGATTGATGTAACTTTGGTCCACAATGCTTGAATGATGAATATGCAGCCTTGATTCTTTGAAGATGCTTAATGATGAATGCTTCATGAATGCATAAATAATAGGAATAGAGTCTTAGATTGATTCTCTAGGTGAAAATTAATTGATATGATGTCTTTATATAAGGTTCCATAGGTAAATTACTAATTAGGCTAACCTCCAACGATCATGTGTAGCCCCAAGAATCAAATGCTATTGGGGAGATATAACACCTACCCGATTTCGAATTGGTACCCATTTGAGAGGGACTAAGGCATTTTGGAGTGCCCTAGTCCATAACAAGGCATCCAATGCCCTGGTCCTTCTAAAAATAGGACCAAAATAAGTAGCCAGGGGGGAGGGTATTGTTGGATATTAAAGTTGTTGCAATGTGGTGTTGTCATTGATGCCAACATATTCATGTGTTCTTGTGCTTTGGTGATGCAAAGAGTCGGTTTGGTTACATATATGTTGATGTAGATTAATGGGTTTTGACATACTTATCTCTATTTGATTCAGTATGAGTTTTAGTGTTCCAAAAGGTGATTTGATCGAGTTATGTGATCCGGTGTGATGATTGGTTTTTTTGTTGATTCTATATTGCAGAGTTGTGATTTCAGGTTTGTGTTGCTTCGGAATTGACTCTTTATGTTGTGCAAGCTTTGGAGAGTGTTTGGTATGTTCATGTGTGTCCTTAGTTTGGGTGGTTCATGATTTGGAACTTCACAAGCATATATTTCAGTTTATTGTTTGTGTTCTTGAGCTCCGAAAGAGAAATAATGTTGATTCTAGTTATCCAAGTTATTACGGTTGTTGTGGAGGAATTCATGTTACTTGTTGATGTTCTTCGATCGTGTTCTATGCATTTTGGTGGTCCGCATTGATCGTGGTGTACGTTATTGAAGATTTTATTGGTTTGGTGGTATTCTTTGTGTTATACAACTGCCTGGCAAACTGATGGTTCTTGCGTATTGCAAAAGATCTTGGCGAGATATTGATGAATACTAAGAGGGGGGGGGGGTGAATTAGTATTCAATAAACATTGTTTCCAAACACTTAAATAGTCTAGAGATAAACCGGTAAAACAGTTTAACAGACAAACCGGTTAACACACATGCAAACCAAAATGCAAATAAGACATTCACCCATAAAAGCAATACCACCATAACACAAGATATTTGACGTGGAAACCCAAATGGGAAAAACCACGCTGAGATGAAACTCACAAGTCACTATCTACAGAATAGGAACCAGACCGGTTAAGGTCTTACAATGTTCTTCACTAGAATAGATCTTGTTAGGAATCTCAATCTCTGTTAGGAGATAAGTCCGATCAAGGACTACCTTGCTAGAGGATTTTAGATTCACAGATGTGAACCACCTTGTTAGAGGATTTTACAAAGGCTACTCTGAGCCTACCCAGTTAAGGGCTTCAGACTTGTCAAAGAGGTGAGTAATCAACAAGTATATGATCTAGTAGATAGCACAGATTGCTTGGTTAGATCCAGTATAGCTCATAGCTAATGCATTCCAGCATTACTTCAGTCTTTAGTAACTCTCACTCTTTTACACCTCACAGACTTGATCTTCTCAGATAAGATCACTCTCACAAAAAGTCATCTACCACCTTAAACCCTAGCAACAACATAAAACCTTACAACAACATCAACAACCTAAAACCCTAGACATGATGTCCTTATAAAGGAATCTGATTTCATGTTAGTCCAATAGGATTACATTACAATTTCCTAGGTTCAATGAACTTGGACATACTTGGTAACACGACACAAAAAGCATTGCCAGAGTGTCAACACCATCAAACAATCGGTGGATGGTAACTCATCACAAAATGTCGGTTGGTAACTCATCACAGAGTATTACCGGTTCATACAAAATACCGGTTGCCGGTTTGACAAAAATGAAGACTAAGAAGTATGTGTTCTGCCGCTTTGATCCTTCGTGCTGCTTGAGATCCACGAACCGCTTGGGGTAGACATGCCACTTCAGATTGGTAAACACATTCTGCAAAATACCAATAGTCTAAAGACTATAATACAACATACCGGTTGGAACAAATACCGGTTGAGCTTAAGCTCATACATATAAAGGGGATCTCAATGCAAGTGTGTGTCCATCAATGACAATCACAACATAAACATAAAAAATGCCAACAATCTCCCCCTTTGGCATTGATGGCAACACTTAGGAAAATAAAATTTTTGACATCTAAGTGTTTTGCAACAAAATCATGCCATTAGCAAAATTGCTCCCCCTAAGCATATACTCTATCCCTTTAACAATACAATGTATAAATTTTTTGCATATAGAGCATAAACATTGAGATATTCAGAGTATATATCAAAATTTTGATTACCAGATACTTCTCCCCTATACTACTAGATACTTCTCCCCTATACTTCTCCCAAATAGAATTCTTCTCCCCCTTTGCCAACAATGACAAAGTATAGTTGAACAACCCTGTTTTCATTTGATATTAAAATAATAAAAGTTTATGACAATAAGGAATAATACTTGTCAAAAACAAATTTAAAGTCCTGCAAGAATTGTTTCATCGATAAAGACCAGGACTCAAGTAGGGAGGTGGCTACTTCTTTCTCTGTCTACATCTGGGAGACCTGTTCTTCCATGGCATCGATTGTGCTCATCTCCTGTGTCACTGTTAAGGTATCTAGGTTTAGATAGCACTTCTGAAGGATTTGCAATCATGGGAGTAGAACTAGTTGTAGCTCCTGCAAATCTCTAGACCGGGTGCTGATCTCTTGCTCCATTTTTGCTGACTGGATGTGAAACCGGTGAACGGTTTTCCCATAAGTTGTAAAGGAATCATAAGGCGGCTTGAATGTGCTCATGTAGGACTGTAAGTCTGTTTGAAGCTTTTGCTTCTGAGCTAGCACATCATCATAGAATAGATGAGGTTGGCAGATCTTGCTGAGTAGTAGATTTCCCTCATCCAGAGCGTCCCTTATATCCTTTTGTTCTTTTTGCAATTCAGACTGGAGCTCATGCAACTTCTTTACCAGAGCAGTATTAAGAGATTTTTGATGCTCTTTCTTGACATTTGCCTCTGCTACCTCTTCTAGGCTCTATACCTAATCATCCACTACTGTGCATAGGAGCTTAAGTTTAGCCAGTGATGATTCAATGTTGGGAAGGTTAGTACCGGGTATCAAACCGGTAAGAGTGTCTACAACCGCTTGAATTACATCCCGCTCCTTCTTCCTTCGTATGTTTTCAAGCCATTCTTGGGCAACTTTGATGCTCTGTGTTAGCTCCATTTCACTTGCAGACTGGAGGTCGATAGGACTGGTGAGGTCAGCCCGTTTGGCTTGACTACCGGTTGCCTTCGGACTCTCCATCTGGGTTCTCTTTGCCGCCTCTCTTTCCTTATCCTCTTTTGCTTTTTTCTTTCTCTGCTTCTCTCCTCTTCTCCTCTTTCTTATCCTTCTCTGCCTTTTTCTTCTCCACTTCTCTCCTCTTCTCCTCTGCTTTGTCTTCCTTAGCCTTTTTCCTTTCTGCTTCCTTCCGCTTCTCCTCTTCTTTCTCTTCCTCTTCCTTCTTCTTTTTTCTCTACTTCTCTCCTCTTCTCTTCTTCCTTATTTTCCTCTTCCTTCTTCTTCCTCTCTGCTTCCTTCTTCTTCTCATGTTCCTTGTCTTCCTCTTCTTTCTTTTTCCTTTCATCTTCTTGCTTCTTTTTCTCTTCATCTTCTTTTCTTTTCTCCTCTTCCTTTTTTGTCTTTTCCTCCTCTTTCCGCTTCTCCTCATCTTCATCCTTTTTCCTCTGCTCTGTCTGTTCCTTTGCCACTTCCTATCTATCCTCGGCTTGCTTATCAACCTGTTTAGCCTGTTGCTCCTGTCCTGTTGCCTCAGATGGTGTTTCTTGAGTAACATCCTCTACGTCCATAGCATCGACATCAATGGTGTTGATCGGCTCAACAACCGGGTTTCCTTCATCATCAAATGCTTCATCCGGTTTTGTTATTACTGGTTCTTGCTCAGCCTTCTGGTTGGCTTCAACCACTTGATGCATTTTCAGAGCTTCTAGAGCAAGGGTGTGTGTGTTCTTGAGTACTTATTTACCCTTCCCTTCAAGTAACAGGAGTCTTCTTCTTCTCATGAAGAAGAGGCCTTTGTATTTGTTCATCACTTCGAACAGTTCCGAATTTGATACATCCGAAAAATGTTCGGCAAAAAGTTTTTCTCTCATTTCCTGTTCTTGCTCTATGGCAATGCGCCATTTATTGTCTAAGGATTTATACAAAGAATCCAGTGTCTCAGATCTAATTTCTGAAGGCAACCTATCATTAACACAAAAATATTGAATTATTTCTTTTTCCACTGCTTCCTTTTCATCATCATTAAAGTCATCAAAACAATCAATTAAATCATTCAATACTTTTCTCCTAATGTTTTTGATAGTTCTTTGACAATGTGTCAAAGGTTTGTAGGAGGATATGTCAATATTTACCGGTGTTGATGATGTTGGTTCATTCTTTTTCTTTTTCTTTGCTTGACGTGTTTTCTTTGGTTTTTCCTCAGACAGTTTCTTCTGAGTCTGGAGAGGTATTCCTTGTCTTCCTCTTTCTCTTGAACACTTTAGCCGGTGCTGCTTCAGGTTTCTTCTTAGCCGGTGACTGCTTGGTCACTGCAGAATTGGCTGTAGTAGGCGGTGCCGATGCTGAAGGCATTATTTTTGCCTTCTTCACTGAAGGTTCTTTTCCTTTCTTTGCTAAAGGTTCCTCAACCGGTGTTATCCTTTCTAGGTAGGTGCTGGTTCTTTTTGCCTTTGGATCAAGCGGTAAGGCAATAAGGGTAGAGGCATATCCTTCCAGCATATCATTCATTACCTCATAGCCCATAGGCTCCACTTCCTCCTATCTGGGCTCAACAGCCTCCATTATGCATTGATCCACTTTGATGGTGAAACAAATATCATCTTCATATTTCTTGACAATATCACTTGATATTCTCACTCTTTGGTTCATTTTCCATCTGAACTCATCAAAATACTTATTCAGAACTTCAGGGTAATCGGTTCCCACTGCAAACTTTCCTTTATCTGTTTGGTAATCAGTTGGTCTACAGACCACTGAATGTCTCCCACTCCTGGGAAGTATCCTTGAAAGTAAAAGAACAATCCAACCAATAGTTGTCCAAACTTGAACCTTAAAGCATTATCCTGTTTGATAGATTTCAGATTCAATAGGAGTTGCCTTTGCATACCGGTGCATAGGTCAAATGATGCATCCTCCTTGATCATTCGGTAAGCGGCATTTACCGCTGCAGAAGATACAGAGTTAATTCTATTGGCTGAGAATGTTTGGTATCCAATCACCATACATGCATACTTCACCAGATCGTCCTTGATAGAATTGATGGTCATACCTCGCGAGTCACTCATTGAACCGGTGAGCTTGGACATTTTAGTTTTGCTTACCATCCTTAGGGCTGGTACATCCCCTATATTGCAAAAACCAGTGATGACATGGATTGCTTGTGGTGTTATATCATGCGTTCTTTCTAGGTACATCTTGTCACCATGAACTCTGCTCAGAATGATCGTAATGTGATCATTTGTGAAATCCTCCAGAAAATAAACAACATTGTGGAGCTTCTTCTTCTCCAAGATACTATACTCCGGTTTGATCTTTTTATCTTGTTCACAGAACAAACCTAGCTGGGAGTGGATAGCAAGAGACCCTAAGTCTTTGAGTTTACAATCAATATAATTTGAGATTCCCTCTTCTACTATAACACCAGTCAGAACTTGTGATAGGGCATTATACTTAGACTTGCGTTGAATAAAACTTGCAGACTCGACAGATGCACTAGAATTGGTATGAGATGCGGAAGCCATGATAGAAACTTAAAAACTCAAGAAATACCTTTTGAAACACGTGAATTTAGGGCTTTCAGATTCTTCTCCACCTTGCACTCCATTCCATTGGTTGCAGAATCACCGCTTTGCGTTCTTCACTTAACCGTTTGCAATTTGAACTTGAATCTCCTTCAAGGTTTCTTAAATTCTCAGAATCGCAACACAAATCACTTTGTCGTTGCTCTGTACTCGAAAACCTCCTTCGCTTTGAAAACTGATAGTGAGAAATGATTTGAAAAATCCTTTTAAACATATTCCTCACCTACCGTAATTAATGCTCATCCATTAGGGCGTAAACCCTAATTTTCCTTTCACCATTTTCGGTCTTCCGCCAACTGACAGGCATCACATGTTGGTTAAGGTCTTTTACCGATGTAAACTGGGGGTTCGAAACATGTCACCATTTTCTCCCCCTAAGCTTTTCTGAAGCTTAGTTTGCCGGTTCCGTGATTTCCACACTAGGTGCAGAAACCGGTTCCTCTTGTAACACTGCTGGTTTCTTCTTCTAGGTTTTGTTCATGTCCGCTTGAACAGTGTCAACATCAATGTTTCCTTTCGGAGTGACTGGTATATCATCAGATATGTTCTTTCTTGATCTACAGAATCTGGTAATGTGACCTGGTTTGTTGCAATGATAGTAGACCAATCCAGGTGCTCTCCAAGGTCCATTGTTCATGTTCCCATTCTTCCTTCTGCATGTTGCAGCAGTGTGACCATGACCATGACAGACCATGCAGTTTTCTCTCCATCCGGTTGCCGCTTGATAGCCATCGCTTCTTGGCTGATGATTGAAGGCATTAAACCGGTTGTGATTTCGGTTCACAAAAGGTTCAGGACCAACTCCTTGGGTCCTCTAAGGATATTTTTCAGTGTTATTCATAACAGACCTGCATTCAGATGCTCTATGCCCATACTTGTTGCATGCATAACAGTTACCATCAAATCTATAGGATCTAGGCTTATCATTTAGGAAAGAAGGAAAATTGTTGTAAGCCTTACTCCTACACACATTTGCAGTATGTCCTTCTTTAAGACACTTAAATCAAACAGGTTTAAACTTTTTCTTACCTTTATTCTTTGATGCCGGTTGTTTCTTTGATGTTCCAACATTTGTACTAGAGGTCTCACCTTCCTCATGACCAGAATAACCAAGTCCATTGGTATTCTTAACCGGTTTGGCAGATTCCATCTTTTGCTCTAGCTTGACAGTACTCTTGTTGAACTTAGCGAGTATTTCCTTTGACTCAAAGAGTTCTTTGGAAATAGAAGCATTTGTTTCCAACAGGTTTTCATTCTCAGAGATGGCAATGTTCAGTTCTCCTTGCATGTCTTCCTTTTCCACTTTTCTTGCATGGAGTTGAGTAGTTAGGGCACTGATCTCTTGTTTCAGCTTGGAGATCTCATGATCTCTTTCTTTCACCAGATCTTCAGCTTTCCTCTAGTTCTCAAGCTCTTGACACATCCGGATAGTCAGTCCTTCCAACTCCTTTCTCAGGTTGGAGTTTGATTCATTCAACTTATTTACTTCTGCAATTAGGGCTTCCATGTCTGCTTCATCTGAAGAACTATTTTCAGATAGCTCCATCAACTTTTCAGCATGTTCTCCCCTTTTTACTTGAGATGCCTTGTATTTGACCATAAGATCATCATAGGCTTGCTCAGACTGAGTGAGCCGATGAGTAAGTTCCCTTATAGAGTATTCCCCCATATCTCTTTCCAAGTGGTTAAACTTATAGAAAGGTAGGCTCTGATACCAATTGATGAATACTAAGAGGGGGGGGGTGAATTAGTATTCAATAAATACTATTTCCAAACACTTAAATAGTCTAGAGATAAACCAGTAAAACAGTTTAACAGACAAACCGGTTAACACACATGCAAACCAAAATGCAAATAAGACATTCACCCATAAAAGAAATACCACCATAACACAAGATATTTGACATGGAAACCCAAATGGGAAAACCACGGTGAGATGAAACTCACAAGTCACTATTTGTAGAATAGGAACCAGACCGGTTAAGGTCTTACAATGTTCTTCACCAGAACAGATCTTGTTAGGAATCTCAATCTCTGTTAGGAGATAAGTCCGATCAAGGACTACCTTGCTAGAGGATTTTAGATTCACAGAGGTGAACCACCTTGTTAGAGGATTTTACAAAGGCTACTCTGAGCCTACCCGGTTAAGGGCTTCAGACTTGTCAAAGAGGTGAGTAATCAACAAGTATATGATCTAGCAAATAGCACAGATTGCTTGGTTAGATCCAGTATAGCTCATAGCTAATGCATTCCAGCATTACTTCAGTCTTCAGTAACTCTTACTCTTTTACACCTCATAGACTTGATCTTCTCAGATAAGATCACTCTCACAAAAACTCATCTACCACCTTAAACCCTAGCAACAACATAAAACCTTACAACAACATCAACAACCTAAAACCCTAGACATGATGTCCTTATAAAGGAATCTGATTTCATGTCGGTCTAATAGGATTACATTACAATTTCCTAGGTTCAATGAACCTGGACATACTCGATAACACGACACAAAAAGCACCGCCAGAGTGTTGGCACCGTCAAAAAATCGGTGGATGGTAACTCATCACAAAATGTCGGTTGGTAACTCATCACAAAGTATTACTGGTTCATACAAAATACCGGTTGCCGGTTTGACAAAAATGAAGACTGGGAAGTATGTGTTCTGCCGCTTTGATCCTTCATGCTGCTTGAGATCCACGAACCGCTTGGGGTCGACATGCCGCTTTAGACCAGTAAACACATTCTGCAAAATACCAATAGTCTAAGGACTATAATACAACATACCGGTTGGAACAAATACTGGTTGAGCTTAAGCTCAAACATATAAAGGGGATCTCAATGCAAGTGTGTGTCCATCAATGACAATCACAACATAAACATAAAAAATGCCAACAAATATTTGGTGGTGTTGTGTATTCGAGGTTTTGATTTGGGTCCATTTTATGTCCTTTCCGACATTATATTGGTTCGCATATTGATTTATGTATTGTTTGATGTAATTTTGTAATTAGGTCTTATGTGTTGAGTCGACCTTGAGGTTAAGGTTGATGCTTTATATAAATAAGTGTTGTAATCATGTAAGATGTATGGTTGTGGTTGTATCTACATTCTTGATAGTGTTGTATGTGCGAACAAGGAAATTGATCTTTCAATAGAGTGATGCAGAGCAAAGAAGTGTTGTAGGGCAAACAATATGCTTAACCTGAACTATGATCAGGCATTTGGAGATATTATTCTTTCAGTTCATGTAATCCAAATTGTTGTCCAATCTTTGTAAGGCAATGAGCCTTCTCAGGGTTGTAACCCTTTATTGTTTTTGAGCAGTGAGCTCTAGGCAGTGTGCCTGAATGCATGTGCATTCCCCATTGTAATATTTACACATACTACTACAAGGTATCATCATATCGTGGGTAGGTTCCCACCATGGTTTTTCCCTTAACCAAGCTTTCCACGTCAAAAAATTGTGTGTTATGTGTGTTGTTGATGTGGTGTTTATCTTTGTTATTTCTATTCTTGATGAGATCTGAAGTTGAGGTTGGTTTATTTAAGTTTGATGAAAACTGATTCACCCCCCCTCCCTCTCAATTTTCCTGCATTGTTGTTGCCAACAATTGGTATCAGAGATAGATCCTCTGAAAGGAGCTTGACTGCTTGAGGAGATCCAAGATGGAAACTGTTGTTTTCAAGAAGGAGAGTCTGAAATTTGATGGAACTAATTACACTATATGGAAGTACTAGATGGAGTTTCACTTGAAATTTCTTGGATAAGATTATAAGAAGATGACAAAGAATGCTTACAATGTCCTCAGAATGGTCCTATTACTGCAACTGAGGTCAAGGATGTTGAACATAACATAAGAGCTAAAGAAGCATTATTGAGTGCCTTGACTGATGCAGAGATGACTAATGTGATGGGATTGCAGACTGCTCATGAGATTTGGGAGAAGTTATAAACCCTGAATGAAGAAGACAAACATGTGAAAGTTGCTAAATTACAGAGCTTGAAAAGAAAGTATGAGTTGCTAAGAATGGGAGAAGATGAGAATATTTCATCCTTTATAGGTAAAGTGAATGATCATGTGTTGAAAATTAGATGCATTGGTGGATTCCTTGAAGAATATGAGATTGTAGCTAAAGTGTTGAGATGCTTGCCTCTTTCTTATAAACACAAAGTTGTTGCTATTGATGAGACCTGGACAGTGACAACTGTGACAAGAGATATTCTGGTTGGTAAGGTTGCTGCTTTTGAATTAAGCGAACTTGGTGAATTGCATGGCAAAGCTGAGACTGCATTTAAAACCTCTTTATCCGAGAAGTAGAAGTATGATCCTGGAGAAAGTTCAACTAGGGTTTCCAGATATGAAATGGAAATGAGAGGGATGGAAGAATGGGAAAGAGATTTGGAAGAGATTGAAGCACTTATTGCCAGAAGATTGCCTAAGGGAGCTTAAAAGTAGGAAGCGAAGTTACCTTTGAAGTGTTTTTCATGCAATAAGATAGGACATTTTGCTTCTAGGTGTCCTGAAAGCACAAAAAGAGTGTCAAAGTATGATAAGCCTTACAAGCCCAATCATAAGTATAGATATTAGAAGAAGTGTTATTATCCTGCTGATGAAGGTGTGACAGATGATGAGTTTGAGAAAGGGAATTAAGAAGATGAATTTGTGTTCATTGCTATCAAGGAAGATGATCTAGTACCCGCTGATTCTACAAGTTGCATTGTTGAAGAGAAAGCCTTGGCTGCTAATATTGAAGAGAAAGATGAATGGGTAATCGATAGTGGTTGTTCACATCACATGATAGGTGATAAAGGTAAATTTATGAATATAGAGAAGTATGATGGTGGTATAGTAAGATTTGGTGATAACAAAGCTTGTGCAATTCGTGGTAGAGGTTCTTTTTCTCTTGATGGTAAACATAATACTGATGATGTTTTATATGTTGAAGGTTTAAAACATAATCTTTTTAGTGTTGGACAGATGGTTGACAAGGGATATGATTTACAATTCAAGAATGGGAAATGTAAGATCTTGAATAGATCCAGTATAGTAATTGCATCAGGAACTAAAACTAAAGGTAATACCTTTCATCTGAATGTTGGTGAGAAAAGTTGTTTGATTTCCCAGATTGATGAGATTTAGTTGTGGCATAGAAGGATGTGTCATGTTAAATTTGACTACATGATTAAGATATGTTCTACCCAAGCTATTAGAGATCTACCTAAGATAGTGAAGCCTACTAATTCTGTGTGTAAAGAATGTCAATTGGGAAAGAAAACAAGAATTTCATTCAAGAGAAAATTGTATACATCTAATGGGTTATTATATCTTGTGCATACTGATTTATGTGGACCTTCTAGGGTGAGAAGCTTGCAGGATGACATATACTTTATGTTTCTGATTGATGACTATTCTAGAATTATGTGGGTCACTTTTCTAAGGGAGAAATTTGAAGCACTGGAAAAATTAAAATATTCAAATCTAGAGTGGAGAGAAAGACATGATTGAAGTTGAAGTGTCTAAGATCTAACAAAGAAGGAGAATTTACTTTCGGTGAGTTTAATTGCTTTTGTGAGAAACATGGAATCTAGAGATAGTTATCTACTCTGCGAACCCCTCAGCAGAATGGAGTTGTAGAAAGGAAGAACAAAACTATTTGGATGTTGCTAGAACTATGATGATTGAAGGAAATGTTCCACATATCTATTGAAAAGAAGTTGTTAGCACTGTTGTGTACACATTCAACTGGGTGCATATAAAAGGTGATTATGGTAAGACTCCTTATGAGTTATGGTTTGGTCATGTTCCTACAATTAGATATTTCAAAATATTTGGAAGCAAATGTTATATCAAAAGAGATGAGGATATAGGAAAATTTGATGCAAGATGTGATGAAGGAATCTTTTTGGGATATTCTACTAAGAGCAAAGCCTACCGGTGTTACAACAAAAGAATGAGAAAAATAGTGGAAAGTGTGAATGTGAAGGTTGACGAGAGTCATGAGAAGAAAATTAGAGCATGCAAATATGAATATGCTGATCATGATGATACTTCAAAGCAAGTGTGAAATTTGAGCATGAAACAAAGTGATCCGAAAGAGACAGTAAATCTAGATGGTGCTGGCAGTGAAGAAGTTCAAGAGACTGAAAATCAGAACAATCAGAAGACCCCCAGGTATGTAAGATTAAATCATTTAGAGAATCAAATTATTGGTGATAAAAATAAAGGTGTGACGATTAGGAGAAGAATTGTTGCTCAAGAGACATATCAGATTTCCAAAATTGAGCCTAAAGATGTTACTGAAGCTTGTAAAGATGAAAATTGGGTAAAAGCCATGGAAGAAGAGTTAAATCAGATTGAGAAGAACAATACATGGGAACTTGTTCTAATACCTAAAGACAAGAATGTAATTGGTAATAAATGGGTGTTCTAGAATAAACTGAATGGAGATGGAGAAGTTGGTAGAAACAAGGCAAGACTGGTATGTATTGATTTTGAGGAGACTTTTACTCGGACAGCTAGAATTGAAGCTGTTAGATTATTTCTTGCATATGTTGCTCATAAGAAATTCAAGGTATATCAAATAGATGTGAAGTCAGTTTTTTGTAATGGTGAATTGGAAGAGGAAGTCTATATTCAATAACCAGATGGATTTTCATTGACAGAGGAAGGAGACATGGCATGCTGATTGAAGAAAGCATTGTGTGGACTTAAACAAGCCCCTAGAGCCTGGTACACCATATTGGACATGTATTTGATGAAGTTGGGTTTTTGTAAAGGAACTGCTCATAGTAATTTGTACTTCAATATTGATAATGATAACATTTTGATTGCTGAAGTTTTTGTTGATGATATTATTTTTGGAGGAGATGATGATTTGAGTAAGAATTTTGCTAATGATATGAAAAAAAAGTTTGAGATGTCTATGATAGGAGAGATGAAATTATTTCAAGGATTGCAAATTACATAGATTGAGAAAGGCATTTTCATATCTCAATCAAAGTATATGAAGGAATTGCTGAAGAAGTTTGGGATAGAAGATTCCAAACTTGTTGGAACTCCTATGGCAACTAGATGCAAGATGACAAAAGATGATGAATCTTCAAAGGCTAACCAGACCCTGTATAGATCTATGATGGTGGACCGCTATATTTGACTTAGACTAGACCTGACATTATGAATGTTGTATGTCTTGTTGCAAGATTCTAGGTTGATCCTAAGGAAAGTCATGTTACTGTTGTGAAGAGGATATTTAGATATTTGAAGAGAATAATTGATTATGGTTTGTGATATTCAAAGAATGATGATTTCATTTTAAATGCTTATACAGATGTTGCTTGGGTAGGTGATGTTGATGATCGAAAGAGCACTAGCGGTTGAGCATTCTTTTTAGGAAAGAAGTTGATTTCTTGGGAAAGTAAGAAGCAAGATGCTATTTATTTATCTACTGCAGAAGCTGAATACATTGTTGTTGCTAGCAACTGTACTCAGTTAATTTGGATGAAGTAGACACTGAAGGATATTCGAGTTGTTTATAATGAGTCAACTATTATATATTGTGATAATTTAAGTGTTATCAATATTTCTAAGAATCTGGTATTACATTCTAAGACAAAACATATATCAATCAAATTTCATTTCTTGAGAGAGAAGGTGAATAAGAAAGAAGTCAGATTGGAGTATGTATCTACAAAGGAACATATTGCATATATCTTCATGAAGCCTTTGCTTGTAGATACATTTCTATATCTGAGAGAGAAGTTAGGGGTGATTGCCCCTCCTGGTGTAAACTAGATGCATTGAGATGCATCAATCCAGTGGACTTTATAGTCTTATCCTAACATCTGGATTTATGAGTGGGTGTTGCTACTCAAGGGGAGTAGTCAGTGTGTGATTCACTTGTTCAGATTTGTGAGTTTTTTCTAAGAGGGAGAGAGTAATGATTTGTATATGGCTTTAGCATTGATGTCGAAGTGGGAGAGAGGCATGTGAAAAACTGCCTTATCTATCTAAGGTAGAGAGTTATGTGTGCACGATCTTAGGGGGAGATTGTTGGAGTTGATTTCTTTCTTTGTAGTGATTGTTTTTCATATTAATATATTTCCATTAATGCCAAAGGGGGATATTTTTGGATATTAGAGTTGGTGGAATGTGTTGTTGTTATTGATGTCAACATATTCCTATGTTCTTGTGATTTGGTGTTGCAGAGAGTTGGTTTGGTTGCAGATATGTTGATGCAAATTAATGGGTTTTGAGATACTTATCTCTAGTTGATTCAGTATGAGTTTCAGTATTGCGGAAGGTGATTTGATCGAGTTATGTGATATGGTGTGATGATTGGTTTTTCTATTGATTATGTATTGCAGAGTTGTGATTTCAGGTTTGTATTTCTTTGAAATTGATTCTTTATGTTGTGTGGATTTTGGAGAGTTTTTGATATGTTCATGTGTGTCCTCATTTTGGGTGGTTCATGATTTGGAACTTCACAAGCATATATTTCAGTTTGTTGTTTGTGTTCTTGAGCTCTGAAAAGGAAATAATAGCAATTCCAGTTATCCGAGTTGTTGCGGAGGAATTCACCTTGCTTGTTGATGTTCTTCGATTGTGTTCTATGCATTTTGGTGGTCCACATTGATCATGGTGTGTGTTATTGAAGATTTTATTGGTTCGGTGGTATTCTTTGTGTTATATGACTACCTAGCCATCTTGATGGTTCTTGCGTGTTGCATAAGATCTTGGTGAGATATTTGGTGGTGTTGCGTGTTCGAGGTTTTGATTTGGGTCCATGCTATGTACTTGTTGATATTGTATTGGTTTGCATATTTATTTATGTATCATGTGATGTAATTTTGTAATTAGGTCTTATGTGTTGAGCTGACCTTGAGGTTAAGGTTGATGATTTGTATAAATAAGTGTTCTAATCATGTAAGATGTATGTCTATGGTTGTATCTGCATTCTTGAGAGTGTTGTATGTGTAAACAAGTGAATTGATCTTTCGGTAGAGTGATGCAGAGAAGAGAAGTGTTGCAGGGCAGACAATGTGCTTAACTTGGAACGTGATTAGGCATTTGGAGATTATATTCTTTCAGTTCATGTAATCCGAATTGTTGTCCAATATTTGTAAGGTAGTGATCCTTCCCAGGGTTGTAGCCCTGTATTGTTTTTGAGTAGTGAGCTCTAGGCAGTGTGCCTAAATGCATGCACATTCCCCATTGTAATATTTACACATACTAATCCAGGGTATCATCATATTGTGAGTAGGTTCCCATCATGGTTTTTCCCTTAACCAAGTTATCCACGTCAAAAATTGATGTGTTATTTGTGTTGTTGATATGTTGTTTATCTTTTCTATTTTTGTTCTTGATCAGATCTGAAGTTGAGGTTAATTTGTTTAAGTTTGGTGAAAACTGATTCACCCCCCTCTCTCAGTTTTCTTGCATTGTTGTTGCCAATAGGTATGCCATGATAGGGCCCACCAAAGGATGTTCATGACATCAAATCTGGAGAATAGGGTCAAATCAGACCTAGAGAAGAGATGGAGATAGAACATGCTAAAGTTGGAGCACATACATGAGGTGTAAATTGGACCGGTTACAATTTACGACTCTACAACAACAAAGGAATAGAGCCCAAGTTGATTGAATCTCTTTGAGTAAGAGTTAGTCAAGCATACCACTTTTGTAGTTTGTATTTTAATATTTTATGAAAGAGGGTTTGGTTCTAGTTAAATTACTAGTTAGATTTGTCTATGTCTCTTTCATCATAAATATTTTGGTGAACCTAAAATCTTTTGCATTTCCTTTATTAAAAAATAAAAATAAAATCTATTTTACATGCATTTGTTGTGTCTTTCATTGTGCGTGTTTAGATTACATTAGTGTTTTGAATGCTTTGTTTCATTATATTGCATCAATCAATTGCAATAGTTAGGGAAAGTTTTTCTTTTATTAGACTAGAAAACAAAAACCAATCCCTATATTGGATAAAAAAAGTTACCCACTCATATTGGATCTCTTTTTAAAATATTTTCATTCCTTTGATAAGACATTTAGTAGTGATTAATTTTATATGTTAGAATTGTCTCTTGATAAATTCATTTCTATTGATTCATCCTCTATGTCTCCTAAATCAACCCTTTTCTGAAGATTGATCAACATGATGCATGTGACTGGTTATGAGAATGAACTTGAGAATGCTAATGTAATGCCCCGCTAAGGAACCCTAGAGGATGACAACAAAAAAACTAAAGAAGCATAGCAATTGTTTTTAAATCAAGACAAATTACATAAACAACTCATTAGGAAATCAATTTTAACATTTGCATATGCAAAAGATAAACATTCACCAAAATTAAGTCCTCTTGTGGGTTCCCTAACATCACTACCTAAACAACACTCTAAACAATGATTAATATTATTAAACAATATTACATTAATGATAACATTATGCAAAGTAAGAACACATTCAAATATAATACTAGGTTCATTTTAAAACACCAAACAAAGTGTTCCTATGATAATCTTTAGCATAGAATATGCACAAACATTCATCTATGAGAGAGTATTCGATAGAAACATCACACTACTTAAACATCATTCAAGGTTACATAACTTTTCAATACATTAACTATTATTACACAAATCTTCATAAAGAGTATACATTGATAGTATTACAATTACAATGATATCTAAAATACATTACCTCTTCCAATACAATCAATGAGTTATCTACAACAAGGAATGAGAGAAATTGGAAAGAACATACAAGATCCATTGATGCTCAAGAACAAGATCACCAATCCCCAATGGAGGTAAGGCAACAACCTCCTGACCATGTGGAACTCATAGGTCCACCCCACCGTGCTAGGAGATAGACACAAGGCCCCACACAAACACAAGCAAACTATGTTGTCAGTACCAACATCCACAGAGACACAAAAGATACACATGGACAAACAAGACTCACAACAAGGTTACAAAAGAGGCTTCTACAACACCACATAAGATAGGGTTCTAAGATACAATTAGGAAAAAGTGTCATTGCATAGCCTCACATGGGTTACCCTTGAAGTCTGACACTCTACTAACTCCAGACCCTAACCCCCATGGAGAAATAATGTGTAAATCCAAACAATCCTTTCATGAGTACAAGGAAGTTTTATTGTACCAGCTCCAAACTGTTGAAATGTGGTGACTGATCAACAAAGTACTGTACACTCAGCATGTTTCCTTGTTCGTTGATGAAAACCAACATTGTAATAAAACCCTAAAAAGGCCGACTTTGTTTTTGCCCTAAAAAACACATGTTATAAGCGGCTGGGATGCTTAAGGCATTGTAAGGTTGATGTACTATTTTTGCTAGATAATAAGAAAGATTGGACGGCTGTGTATGGTGGACGTAACCCATTCTGGGTGAACCACGTTAAATCTCTGTGTTATCTGTGTCTTGTTTTATTTCTTTATCTTTTGTATTTAAATCTGCATATAATTGTTAGTTCATATTTGCTTCAGATTTGCTTGAAACCCTAACAATTGGTATCAGAGCAAGGTTTTCTGTAAATTGGTAGGACTTTCAGATTTGAGTGGGAGCAATGGAGGATTCCAAATTCAAGGTCAAAAAGTTTAACGGCCAGAATTATCAGTAATGGAAAATGCAGATGGAGGATTACCTGTATCAAAAGGATTTGTGGCAGCCATTGGAAGGAAAGGCAAAGAAACCGAGCACAATGTCAGATGAAGAGTGGGACATTTTAGATAGAAAGGCACTGGGATCTATTCGATTGTGCCTCGCACCGTCTGTAGCATTCAATATAATAGAAGCAAAAACGACTGTAGATTTGATGGCAACATTGGCTAAGTTGTATGAGAAACCCTCGGCTTCGAATAAGGCATTTCTTATGAAGCGTTTGTTTAATTTGAAAATGAGTGAAGGAGGATCTGTAGCGGAGCACTTAAATGAATTTAATACAATTACCAGTCAATTGTCTTCGGTAAAAATTACCTTTGCAGAAGAGGTTAGGGCTCTCTTGATTTTATGTTCTTTGCCAGAAAGCTGGAATAGTGTGGTTATGGTTGTAAGTAACTCTGTCTCTGGTAAAAATACTTTGGTATTTGATGATATTGTTGGTGTTATCCTAAGCGAGGAAATGCAAAGGAAAAGCACAGGTGAGACTCCAACATCATCGGGTAGTGTTTTGAATGTGGAGAACAGAGGAAGATCAAAGGAAAGAGGAAAAGGCCATGGGAATGAGAAGTCACGAGGGAAGTCAAAGAAAGGATGCTCTCAATCTAGAGGAAAGAAAGATTGCTGGTACTGCGGAAAGCCTGGTCATCTAAAGAAAGACTGTTGGTCTCAGAAAAACAAAGAAGGAGACAAAAATGAAAATGATAGTAAGGAAGCTAATATTGCAAGTAATACTTTACAAGATGCTTTAATCTTATGTTTGGATAATGTTAATGATTCCTGGGTAATAGATTCTGGGGCTTCATTTCATGCTACACCCCATAGAAAATATTTTCTAGATTATGTTCAAGGTGATTTTGGACAGGTATATTTGGGTGATGATGAGCCCTGTCAAATTGTTGGAAAAGGAAAGATAAAGATCAAGTTGCAGAATGGTAATGATTGGTTTCTGCAAGAGGTAAGACATGTTCCTAATTTAAGAAGAAATTTAATTTTTGCAGGGCAACTAGGTAGTGAAGGTTGCATAGTTACCTTCTCAGACAATATGTGGAAGGTCACTAAAGGATCATTAGTAGTAGCTAAAGGTGCAAAGGTAGGCACATTATATCTGTGTACTGGTAACACTTACTCTACCTTAGCTGCTACAGATAAAGTTACTGCAGGAACAACAACAATAAATGTTGCAAGAACAGATTCGATAATGTGGCACCATAGGCTTGGGCACATGAGTCAGAAAGGGATGAAAATCCTTCACTCCAAAAATCTATTGCTAGGACTAAAGAAGATTGATTTAGAGTTCTATGAAAACTGTGTTTATGGTAAATAGAAAAGAGTCAGATTTCTCAAGGTTGGGAAAGAGAAGAAGAGTGAGAAGTTAGAGCTTGTACATTCAGATGTATGGGGACCGGCTCAAGTATCATCTCTTGGTGGCTCTTGTTATTATGTTATTTTTATTGATGACTCAACCAGAAAAACATGGGTATATTTCCTAAAGAAAAAATCAGATGTTTTTGAAACTTTTAAGAAATGGAAAGCTTTGGTTGAGAATGAGACATGAAAAAGGTTGAAGTGTCTCAGATTAGATAATGGAGGTGAGTATTGCAGCAAAGCATTTGAAGATTACTGCTCCTTAAATGGGATTCGAAAGTAGAAGACAGTTCCAGGAACTCCACAGGAAAATGGTGTGTCAGAGAGAATGAATAGGACTATCATGGAACACGCGAGGAGCATAAGATTGCATGCTGGATTGCCCTTACATTTTTGGGCAGATGCTATACATACTGCTGTCTATTTGATAAATAGAGGACCTTCAACCCCTTTGGATGGTGGTATTCCAAAGGAGGCATGGACTAGTAAAAAGGTAAATTATTCTTTTCTAAAAACTTTTGGTTGCGAAGCTTTTGTCCATGTTGATAAAGAAAACAGAACCAAGCTTGATGCTAAATCTCAGAAATGTACCTTCATTGGATATGGGATACATGAATATGGCTATCGGTTATGGGATTTTGAAAATAAGAAAATAATTAGAAGTAGAGATGTTATATTCAATGAGAAGGTTATGTATAAAGAATAGATGCAGGAAAAGAAGCATGAACAGGACAAACAAGAATATGTGGTGTTGGATGAGATTCCTGAAAATGAAATGCCACAGGTCCCTGATGCTCAGCAACAACAGATTGTCCCACAAACTCTTGCAAGTGTTAGACATTCTACGAGGACAAGTAGACCCCCTGAAAGATTTTCTCCTTCTTTGTATTCTATTTTATTAATGGATTATGGTGAACTAGAAGAATATGAAGAAGCAATGCAGGTAGATGCCAAACAACAGTGGGAGCTAGGCATGAAAGAGGAGATGGACTCCTTGATGAAAAATAAGACTTGGGACTTAGTCCCTTTACCTATAGAAAAAAGAGCCTTGCCTAACAAATGGGTTTATCAGCTGAAGGAGGAGGAAGGAGGTCAGAAAAGATACAAGGCCAGACTTGTGGTAAAAGGTTTTGCACAGAAAAAGGGTATAGATTATGATGAAATATTTTCTGCAGTTGTAAAAATGACTTCAATTAGAACTGTACTTAGTCTTGTGGCTACAGATGATTTACATCTTGAACAATTAGATGTCAAAACAGTTTTTCTCTATGGAGATTTGGAGGAGGAAATTTACATGTTGCAACCACAGGGATATGAGGTCAAAGGTAAGGAGAACTTGGTGTGCAGGTTGAAGAAAAGTCTGTATGGCCTAAAGCAAGCACCCCGACAATGGTATTTAAAATTTGATAGTTTCATGGCTGAACACAGTTATCATAGATGTCATTCTGATCATTGTGTATATTTTAAGAGATTTGATAATGACAGTTATATTATCATGTTGCTTTATGTTGATGACATGCTTGTTGCTGGGTCTAACATGCAACATATAAATGATCTTAAACAGAAATTAGCTAGGTCATTTGCTATGAAGGATTTGGGTGCAGCTAAGAAAATTCTTGGTATGAGGATTACACGGGACAGGAAAAATAGAACCTTGAATTTGTCCCAAAGTGAGTATATAAAGA
The DNA here is from genome assembly GCF_030272615.1 of Cryptomeria japonica. NCBI lineage: Eukaryota > Viridiplantae > Streptophyta > Pinopsida > Cupressales > Cupressaceae > Cryptomeria > Cryptomeria japonica. The sequence continues at coordinate 17,751,067 of NC_081413.1, read as the reverse complement.
AGGTGTTGAAAAGATTTAACATGTAGGATGCAAAAGTAGTTAGTACACCTTTGGATAGTCATTTCAAATTGACTAAGGAGATGTGCCCAAAGACACAGGAAGAGGTTAATAAAATGTCTAACATCCCGTATTCATCAGCTGTTGGCAGTCTGATGTATGCAATGGTATGCACAAGGCCAGATATTGCACATGCAGTGGGAGTTGTGAGCAGGTTTATGAGTAATCCGGGTATGGAACATTGGAATGTTGTGAAATGGATTCTTCGATATTTGAAAGGAACTACTATGAAGGCATTATGTTTCAAAGGATCTAATGTTTCTCTAAGTGGATTTGTTGACTCTGATCTGGCGGGTGATATTGATTCACGGAGGAGTACTACAGGGTATGTTTTTACTATAGGGGGAACTGCAGTCAGTTGGATTTCTAGGCTACAAAAGGTTGTTGCACTTTCAACCACTGAAGCTGAGTATGTTGCTGCTACAAAAGCCAACAAGGAGATGATTTGGTTGCAATGTTTTCTAGAGGAATTGGGTCAGACACAAGAGGATAGCCCATTATATACTGATAGCCAGAGTGCCATTCATCTTGCGAAGAACTCTGCTTTTCATTCAAGGACAAAGCACATTCAGCTCAGGTACCACTTCATCCGGACTGTTTTGGAGGAGGGTCAGTTACGGCTTGAGAAGATTCACACAAGTGAGAATCCTGCCGATATGTTCACAAAGGCAGTTCCACAGGAGAAGCTGATTTCTTCATCATTTTCTATTGGTCTTCTTGATTGATAATTGTGGAATTTATACCAGTCGAGTCCTAGTGTTTTATCCAACAGATGTTGCATGTACAGTGGTGTTGTGTAATATCAGTCTCCAAGTGGGAGATTGTTCGGTGTGGAGCCTGATCAGTCTCCAAGTGGGAGATTGTTGAAATGTGGTGACTGATCAACAAAGTACTATACACTCAACACGTATCCTCGTCGGGGTCTGGGGGCGGTAGCCCCTGAGAAATTTTTTTTGTCATTTTTTTCGTTGATGAAAACCGACATTGTAATAAAACCCTAAAAAGGTCGACTTTGTTTTTGCCCTAAAAAATGCATGTTATAATCGGCTGGGATGCTTAAGGCATTGTAAGGTTGATGTACTGTTTTTGCTGGATAATAAGAAAGATTGGACGGCTGTGTATGGTGGACGTAACCCATTCTGGGTGAACCACGTTAAATCTCTATGTTATCTGTGTCCTGTTTTATTTCTTTATCTTTTGTATTTAAATCTGCATATAATTGTTAGTTCATATTTGCTTCAGATCTTCTTGAAACCCTAACACAAACGCCCCCTAGACGGACAAGCAATCATGCCAGCTCCCAACACCCCCTATATGGACATGCATTCCCACTCCCATACTTAGTTTGTATGAGCAATAAGGCCATGGGCGGGGCATCAAAATTATCTTGATTAATGTTTACTTTTTCCCCATTTCATTAATTAAGTTATCACTTGATTAAGACAACCCTCAATGAGTTACCCTGGCTAGCCACTTTAGAGCCCCAACCCCCATTGAGAGCCACTCCCCCTAAAATGTACCTCTAACCTAGGGTTTTAAAATATGATTACTGCATCATCATAATATCCATGGTACATATAATGAATCATCACAATTCCATCTCGTAAGAAAATATCACATAAACTGAAATAGGACTTCCACATGACCCTATCAACAAAGGGTTAAGTCCTGAATTTGCAAATATATGCATAAGAACTGATTCTTTATCATAAAAATATAGGATTGGGCACATGATCACCAATCCAATTCCAAATCAAGCCATACTAACCAAAAACATGATCAATAGGAACAAGTCCTAAACAAGCCTCTGGAACTAACTAGGGGTCAACTGGACAAAACCACAAGTATGGCCTCAAACTTAAAAGTCCCCAAAAGAATATTTTGGATTTAATTCTTATCCTAATATTCCCTCAACAATATATTAATTATTTATTTTAGATCTGAAAATGGATTCACAAATTAACTTGCCAAATCTATAGAAAACATCAAAACTAGACAACTACTCTTGCACAAAGAAACACCAAATTGAATGCGATCTTATAGAACACCATGAGAATGTACTTTCTGATATTAAAAAAAAAAATTACAGGTCTGAAATCTAATCTACCAGAGTAGCAAAAGATATATATTTTATTTCCAAAATCTCTACCAAACCCACAAAACTATGATAAAACTACACCACCTGATTCACCTAAAACACCACAAACTAAATTTGTGTGAACTGCAAGTGAAAATAATAGCATATAAATATAATTAAAATCATAATAACAACAATTTTTTTTTGAAACATATATATAAGACCCAACACAATAAAAAATCCATACACTATGCTTGAAAACAACACAAAGAAAAATGAAAGCGTGATGAAGAAGCCTTATCTCTAAATTTGAAGAACAATGAAAGAAGAAGAAGGAAAATAAAATTGAAATGAAACCTCCAACCAAAATCCACTTCAAAAACATAAAAAACCGTAATAATCCATGAATAATCCTCTTGAAATCAAGTCGAATCGATACCAAAATTTCTCTTCAGATCGAGCTCAAAATCTCTACACAATTCGATTGAGATTTCTCTCACCAATCTTCTCCAAAACCCCCCAAAATTTCCAAAAAGAATTCCAATCAGAGATCAAGGTATACAAAACATTTAAAGTTTAAATTCCTCAACCACACATCCTAAACAATCTCTATAACAATCTCCTTCCAATTTGTAAAAACAATCCACAATTTTTTTTCCCAAAAACCTTCTCACAAAGATGCCATTCAATTCCAAAAAGAACTCCAACAATAAATCCCCAAAATTAAATGCCCACATCCTCTAAAAAATCAAAAGAAACCAATATACTTCCCTATCAAAAGCCATCAAATGAAAATCCAACCATCATAACAAAATAAACTCATTAAAATAGCTTATAATTAAAAGGGGTTGCATAAAATGGATAACCAAATTCCCACCAAATAATAAGCAATAAAATATCATAATCAAAATATAAATACCATCTCCATACCAAAGAGATAACACAAATAAATCAACACATATATTTATTTAACCATTATCATATAAAACTCACATAACCATAATCTCATATTTACTAGTAACATAAGTGAATTATAACATATAGTTATATGATTATTTTAAGAACAATATTAATAAACATAAGAAATCTCCTTAAATAATAATATCAACTCAAAATATAAATAAAACACCACACAAGAAAACACAAGACATAACATAGAAAACACCATCCATCACATACTCAGGACCACTGACACAGGGATTTGAATATTTCCTTTATGGCTATTCGAACAGGCAAACACATGACAAATGATGATTGTCCTACTATGGGGTAGTGGTTAGAGCTAAGTCAATTTGGGCCTTTATGCTATCTCCATACCACCATCAGGGATTGTTAGGCACACTCAAACCTATAAAATCAGGTGCAGTTGATGCTTAGTACCTACATCCTACACAATATAATTTAGGTGTATCGCATACATATACATATAATTGGTGAAGGGGAATCGAAACATCGTAGATACTCATGAATGAGTGATACAGTATCATCCCTTTCACACCTAAATACATGGATAAACATGATAACAATAATCTAATCTAATAACATCAAATAACATTAGTACTCATTATCCTTCTCCAATAGCAGCACCTGAAACATGGGTTAGCATATTGCAATACATCATAGTAATATCATCATCGTTAGACATAAAACATCATCCAACATTTTGCCATCAAGGAATTATAACATATACCCCTAACATCATCATAAGTCCTCATGATCATAAAACCTCATAACTATAATACTTCATCTCACATCTAATCATCAAGTGACAAAAGCATCAATACCCTAATACTACCAAAAGATTCTATAAATCATCACCCCATAGTCATGTCCTAAAACATAGATCTATTATACATAAGAAACCACCCTTAAATCAATTGAGTATGCCTACAATATGACACTAAATTCAACATGAGTCCAAAAGATCATAGTCAAGAACAAACATAAAAGGGTTTACCCTAGAACATAGTACATTTCTCAAAAGTGATCACAAAGAAAACATGATTAGAAAATGCACTTGTCAACTACTCATTATAACATTAAAATAGTAACATAACAATGCCACCTCCTAATTAGCATAGCCAGGACATTTACACATTAAACTTAAGCATCGTTATATACATATAAGCAACCAAATATTAAACTCATTGGAAGGGGATTTTAAAATCACATGATTCTCCAATGATGTGAAATCACCCCTTTCCATCTAATCTACATTGATTCTCATTTCATTACTTGCTTTATTTACATTAAGAGTAGTTTAAATATCACAATACCTACCTTATCATGTGAGGGTTAGAGGGGTATTACACTTAAGATTATTGTGCATCTTTGTCATGATGCCCCTCAACCTCAAAACAAACAAGTGGTTGTTTTTAAAGGTGATAAGAATCCAACTAGTCCTCCTAACTCCATCTTAAACTTCTCAAAACAAATCACCCAAAGATATAAGATGAATCAACAACAAAGTTACCATGTAGTTGCTCAAACATATATTACAAGAAACAACAAAATCTTGTGTAATTTGTCCCTTCTTCTTCTCTTCATTCTTATCAACCTACGCGTCCTCCAACACCACATCTTACCCAACACTTTGGTAAGGAGTATGATCTTGTTGAATAAATTTATGTTACTACAAGTAAGATATCCCTTTGGGAGTTGATTCAAATTTTGAATACATACCATGGAATTCTCCAAGAAGGTTTGTAGATGATACTGGTTTCAACTTTTGTGAGACCGAACGAGGTAGCAACCATGTTGGAATGTATACATGCGGCCAATTCAAACATTGTGTTTTCCTAACATGAGTTACCTTCTATTGGGATTTGCAATAAAATATCTCTCCCCTTCCTTGGTATTTTTTTGGTTATAATAGACAGTGTTACAAAACTCCAACCTTCGTATGTGTGAGTTGATTATATACAAGAAATTTGGGTTCTAAAAGTTTGCCATCTTACCCTAAGATTAAAAATATCTTAGTTTTTTATTAAAGTATGGGTCCATTGTTAAATCCTTAAAAAATTTGGCATTATTGAAATGCATATAAATAAGACCTGAAAACAAAAAGTAAGCATAAGATACATTGGGTTCACTAATATGTAAGGTAGGGGAAATGGGATTCACAAGTCTATGCATGCAATCAAGGAATCTATTTCATTGTATAAGCAGTTACATTGGAAGGAGAATGATCCATTAGGCTCAAGATGGTTTAAGCACAAAGTGAATACAATAGTCCTTCATTTTGGGGGAATATTACTATGCAATTGAAAATGAAGAATGCAAGAAGTAGGTCCAAATAGGTTTAAATGATAGTTTTTAGCATGCACATGAAGACTGGTAATTGACATATATATTATAGAAGAAGAATTGATAAAGAAGATTGTAATTGACCTACAAACTAAATTTCAAGTGAAATTGGAGGGACTGAGGCTCCTAACTTGACCTACTCCTTGGACTAAGATGCCCTACTTAGCTTGCTCTTGATAGTTTCAACTCTAATGAATTGCAGATTGTAGATCTCCTCCTATTAATTTTGTACCTATTTATGTGGGTCTGCCACTTGTTCCCGCACACAGAAAAGAGGAAAAATATTGGGTAGAAAGGGGTTTGCCAAAGTCAAACCCCATTTTTATGAATTATCATTGAAATTTAATTGAAGCATGTTGTTAAGTAGTAGAGGCTAGAACTAAAAAAGGAATTCTTATACCTTCATAAACCTTCTTGGTGTCAAAATGTTCATGAAGATGCTTGATGTTGACTTGAATGTATTGGATTTTAGGAAGAGAAGACCATGCATGCCATCATAAATGCATAGATCTGCAAATTACTCCTAATATTCAATACCTTGATATTTGATCTCTTCCTCTTGAGGACTTGATGTGTGAAATTGGTATCACACGGTCGTCTCTTTTCACTTAATTACCTTACCCAAAATGAGGGAGGATACCTTTCTTACATACCTCTCCCAAGCATTTTGGGGTGAAAAATTTGAAGCAGGTTGACATAGGCAAAAAAATTCCCACTTAACCAAGTTTACTGAACATAATTAATTTAAATTTGGGCCTGAACACTGGGCAAGCCCTGATTGGCCCAATCCTAGGAGTGGGTCACCCTAAGTGCTTTGCTTCTTCCAATGTTGCCTCAAATTGAGACCTGATGTCCAAAATAAAAAGGAGAAGTTGGAATGAGATGTGAAAAAGGGTTGGATCAAGCATGTCAGGAATAGAAGGCTAGGAATGCTAATATAGGGCCTAGATAAGCAAGAAATTGCGTAAGGATACAATTTACGATGCTACACTTATTATAGTTCTTCTTTCTATCACTAACCTAGATAGTACCATTGTCTATGTGGTGCTAGATGAAGTGTCACAAATGCACACAACATTCAATGTCATGTCCTAGCACACGATGATAGTGATAGAATTTAGATGCATCATACCAATAGGTGTATAGTCTATTGCTTATGAGCAAGGTAATATTTGGAGGGGCGACTAGGTTATCTTTGAGCAATTCTTATAATACATTCAAATAAGAATTAGAGAGTTTTGTAAAAACTAGATCACAATATGTCTGAAATGTATTCTTCTCAATTAGTTGAGGAATATTTATTACATTATCCACTATTTTTTTTCGTAGATCCTCTAGAAGAGGATGTAGCTCCAAAGTGATCAACTCGAGAGTTTGAAGCAAGAGCTCCAAATTGAGCCAACATGTGCTAATAGTCTCTAAGTGCGGTACATAGATTAGAAAAGGTAGAACATTTGACTAAGGTAATTTCTTGCTCAATGCTAGCTGCAAACTACCGATGAACATTATCTAGAGATCACTATGAGGGAGGGCATACGAGATCTTAGAAGAAATGAATTGATAACGAGAGATAAAGTCTATAAGTTTCTCTTTCGATTCCTTACAATTAACAAGGTCAACGATAGTGACCTTGCTTCCAATATTAGCCTGGAAACTTTGGAGAAAATTATTCACGAGTTGATCAAAACAATAGATGGAGTTGTTGGCCAAAGAACAATAAAATTTTAGTCTGGTGCCCTTAAGGGTTCATGAGAATTTCTTTTCTAGAAAATGGTTCTAATGATGGAAATCACTGCAAAGTGTAGTGAAAGAATTGATACGTAGTCGTGAATCACCATCACCATTAAATTTTTTGAACTTAGAAATTTTGACCCATTGGGGTAGGGAAGTATTTAGGATATGAACGACAACTGATCTACGACAGTAATATGAAGTGAGAGAAGACTAGGTGGTAGCATTGGTCATATTGGAAAGATGTGATTGCATTTGACCTATGTTATACAATATGGTATTATGGATAACATTACCTAGTGGAGAAGGCAAGGGAAAATTAGCCTTGCCAATAGAAACGTAAGTAGTAGAAATTTTATCCATAGTAGCAGTAACTGCAACAACATGAACAATGAAAATAGTAGGAGTGGAGCTAAGAGGAAGAATTTGATACCCCAATGGATTTTGAGAAACATTAATACTAGGAATGGTAGATGCCTAGTTTGTGTTAGCAGATAAAGGATCAATAGTAGGACCAATATCAACTATGTGGACCAAAAGCCCATGAATTGCAACACCCAACTGAGAACTAGTGATGCATGGATGTGCATCCTAAGGTTAAGGCATAATGGAAGGTACATGCATCCAACAATTTGTGTTAGTTCCCAAAGCAACTCAATACCCTTGTGATCTAAGATGTGCATCTCTCTTAGATTGTTGATAATAAAACTATCTTAGGGAATGACATTCTCTTGATTAAGGATGTTGAACATCCAAAATACTAAGAGAGGGGGGGGGTATCAATATTCTCTTAAACACATTAAAACTTTTAAATAACCATCCACATAACATAATTAATTGCAGTGAAGAGAAAGGAAACTATGAAATCAACACATAACACTTGACACTAGTATTTTTGCATGGAAACCCGTAAGGGAAAAACCACGAAGAGGGTTAACTCTCAATATCTTATCACTGGTTATAAAATATTATAATAGTGCTCACTACACAACTCACTGTTTGAGGGATCACTACCCAAACAAGGATCACTACCGAAGGCCTTACTGCCTAGAAATAGATACAAAATGAATTGTTATAGTTGCATCTCAAAAATTCACGGAGCACAGTTCCAATTAGACTCAATAAATAAATTCTGCACACTTCATTAGCTCTTCTATTATTCGCTTCTTGATTTAATCACATATCACTACTTACTAATGTCTCTATCTCAACATCATTACCATCACTATCATCATCATCAATGTCATTACTACTCTTGCGCACACCAAAGAGAGTACATCATACATATTTATATCGATCCATGTTTGATTCATGTCGGTTGCATATCCTTCATTCCAATAATTGAGCCGATCCAAAACACGCTTTACACGCTACACATTTCATCCACTTAAGTCGACCATAACATGATCATGGAAAAGATGTTTGATAGGCCAACACTAGGGTACAAAATAAATTATGTTCAACTTGGTCTAAATGTCAATCTGGGGATTATAGGCTTGTGAAAGGTGTCGTGGCTATCTGCGCAAGGGATATAGGTAGCAAGCTGAGTAGGGATGAAATGCAACTTGTAGAAAAAACCTACAACAAAGAAAAATAACTCCAGCGACAAGAT